>NC_142800.1:73770002-74070002 GCF_049724085.1 Artemia sp. Qi Xiang Cuo
CTAGAAACATAAATATGAACAGGTCTTACCACAGTTTATATAATTATCCAGTAAGTTTACCGCATATGATTTCTGGCTCTTCATTCTCGGTGCGAACAAAAAGCTCCTCCCACTTATTTCTGTACTTATTGTCCACTTATTGGTTGAGCCGGCCAAGTGGTTTTGTCAGTACTTGTTCCGTAGCTGATTATTCTTTGTCTACCCGGGAAAACATCTAATGCCGCTTATGTTTATATCTGCAAAACGTTCTCTGGAGCACTCGCACCTCGGTCCGGGTTTTTATAATGGGTGAGATAGGGAAAGATCATACTGGATAATTAAATAAACTGTGGGTCTTACAAAGAAAACCAGAAGAGAGTTCTTCTTGGTCAGATTATAAGACTAGAAACTGATACAATAATGACCCTTGTTCGCCTCTGCAACAAATTTGTCTTGCATTTTAGGTTCAGAGACAAATTTTTTCTTCAAATCATGGGTTTACCGAGGGGGGCCGTTTTATCTTCCCATTTGGCAAATTTCTACATAGAATTCATAGAAAATTCTGCTTTGGATAGTTTTCCCTTGAAAAAAAAAAACAAAAAACATGTGTATCGTCTGCTCTGTTTGAGTTTACTTCTAAAGGTTAGATTTTTTTCGTCTTGTTTTTAGCACTTAAGACGGTTGGCGGAGGTCCTTGCCGAAATATCTACTTTTATCCTTTTTGCTTCTTTTGTATCCACTGGTTGATATTACCCTCGTCTTCTTGGTTATTAAATCATATTATTTTTTTTATTGTTTGTCATACATAATTTATAGCCAGTGCGGTCTTAGAATGTATTTACAACAAGGAAACAAGGGATACCATCTCCCACATAGGTCAGAATAGATATGGACATACAAAGTACACAACTAGGACCCTTAATTTCACTGCCAAAAAAGTTTGGTTGAGATCTGTTTAGCTCTTCAGCTGGATGTCCAGATGACAAGAATTGAATACCCTCTTCTGTACAAAAATTCATCAGCTCCTGATCCAAGCCCCAGTCCTTGCATATGTAGCTTCTAGATCCCAAAAAACATAGCACAATAGCTGTTATTTAGTCCAAGTATTGTTAAGACCCAACAACCCCTTGCAGCAAATCATAGGCAGCGCAATACCGCTGCCTAAGTAAAGAACGATGTGGCACAATGTATATACAATGCATTACTAGTATTTACTTTTTTTGGTTTCTTGGTCTTAGCCCAGGGCACTTCGTATCGAAGGAGTTATCGTAGAAACTTCGAGAAAAAAAAAAAAATGAATGTGCATTGTCAGTTTAATATACATATACTGATATTTAGTAATCAAAATTTTAATATTATTTAATTTATTAAAGTTATAAAAGTAAAAACATTAATATTTGTTCGGTAAAGTGCATATTATGTTCTGGCCTTGGGAAGGCATAGGGGTTTTGAGCCATACTCATGTTAATTTCTGCTCGTTTTTAGTTTGACTCGGTTATCTATTGTAATTTCTGTCCGTTTTGGGTTTAATTGATTAATCGATGCTGATTTATGGTAGTTTCACGCTTGGTTGATTATTTGATTTTATTTTTGCTCATTTTTGGTTTAATTGAGTTCTTTACTTTTCTTTTGAAAAACTTATTTTGTGGGAAAGTTTTTTTTTAATTAATATCTAAATAACAAGAATTTAGGAGCCCCACTCAGCTCATTGATTGTAACATGTACAAACTCCCGAAAGGCACCTCTAGGACACTTGGCCTTACTTCCCAACACATTTAGCCATTTTTTTCAGCGTAGGCTAGTTGATTTCCAGATAGAAAATATGTTTTTGATAAGGACACTCCCCCACAACCCTCAGGGCAAGGGTTTTAGGTTTTACCCTGGGGGCATACAAGGTTTTTATAAAAGGCGTTGTCTTAGAAACTTCAAAACAGGCTCAATCGATTGGAAATTCAAAGGGCTAGTGCCCTTTTTAATAGTCGAATTTTATTGGAGGGCAACAAGCCCCCCCCCCCACGCCCATCCTTTACCCAAGAAAATCCGATCCTAATTTTTAGATAGGCAAGTTTTTAAGAGTAGTTTATTTCAAGATGGAAAACAAATTTTTGATGGCGACACTCCCCCACAATCCTCAGGGCAAGGGTTTTAAGTTATACCCTGGGGTATATAAGATTTTTATAGAAGGCGTTGTCGTAAAAACTTCAAAAGGGTCTCACTTGATTGAAAATTCAAAGACCTAGTGCCCTTTTTAAAAGTCGAAAGTGATTAGACGGCAACTAGCCCCCGCCCCCCGCCGCGCCCATTATTCCCCCGAACACATCCAATCAAAATTTTGAGATAGCCATTTTGTTCAGCGTAGTTGATTTCCTAATAAAAAATATGTTTTCGAGGAGGACACTCCCCCACAACCCTCAGGGCAAGGGTTTTAAGTCATGCCCTGGGGTCATATAAGGTTTTTATAGAAGGCGTTGTCTTAGAAACTTCAAAAAAGCCTCATTCGATTGGAAATTCAAAGGCCTAGGGCCCTTTTTAATAGTCAAAAGTGATTGGAGGGCAACTAGCCCCTCCCCCACGCCCAACATTCCCCCATACACATCCAATCAAAATTTTGAGATAGTCATTTTGTTCAACGTAGTTGATTTACAGATAGAAAATATATTTTTGAGGAGGATACTCCCCCAGAGCCCTCAGGGCAAGAGTTTTAGATTTTTCCCTGGGGGCATATAAGGTTTTTATAGAAGATGTTGCCGTAGAAAGATAGTAAGATATACTTATTTTGTGGAAAAAGTTTTTTTAATTAACTTCTGTTCGTTTTATATTGACATAGTCTTTTCAGGGAAAAAGAAAATAACACTTTAAATCTTTTCGTTTTAAAGACTTATAGTTTGGCCTTCTATTTGTATGCTGGAGAAAAACTTTCAGCAATTTTTAACAACATACACCCTTTTAAAAATCTGGACATAAAAAGTACAGTTTAATTTAGTTTCATACCTCCGCTAGTTGACCTAAAATGGAAAACTTGATACCATTCACCAAAAAATCTGTTTACTTTCTTTGATAGCTTGGATACACTTACACCATTCTGATTAGGTTAACTTTAAGAGAAGAAATAGCTTTGAAAGTTTGAATATAAAACCCTCAGTCGTTCTTGGGATACTGCTAAGATGCCTTATTGGGAATTAGCATTATCACAGTACATTTTGATTTAATCTTAAGGCAACATTTAGTTTCTAAACATAATGGGCAAATAGAAGGGCGAGCGTGGGAGGGGGATTAGTTGCCCTCAAATCCTTTTTGAATATTAAAAAGGGCATCAGCCATTTTTCTTTTTATTCGAATGAGCTCCTATCGAAGTTCCCACGCCAACTCCCTCAATACGAAGTGCCCTGGTCTAAACCACTACAACAACAACTAAAAATATTACTAATCACTTTCGACTGTCAAAAAGGGCACTAGCCCTTTGAATTTCAAATCGAATGAGCCCTTTTCTGAAGTTTCTACGACAACGCGTTCTATAAAACCTTATATACCCCCACGGCATAACTTAAAACCCTTGCCCTGAGGGCTGTGGCGGAGTATCCTCCTCAAAAACATATTTTCTATCTGTAAATCAACTACTCTGAACAAAATGGCAATCTCAAAATTTTTATTGGATGTGTTTGGGAGAATGATGGGCGTGGGGGGGCTAGTTGCCCTCCAATCACTTTCGACTATTAAAAAGGGCACTAGCCCTTTGAATTTCCAATCGAATGAGCTGTTTTTGAAGTTTATACAACAACGCCTTCTATAAACATTATATAACATTATATACCCCTGGGCATAACTTAAAATCCTTGCCCTGAGGATTGTGGGGGAGTGTCAACCTCAAAAACATATTTTCTATCTGGAAATCAACTACGCTGAGCAAAATAGCTATCGCAAAATTTTGATTGGATGTGTTTGGGGGAACGATGGGCCGGGGGGGGGGGCTAGTTGCCCTCTAATCACTTTTGACTATTAAAAAGAGCACTAGCCCTTTGAATTTCCAATCGAATTAGCCTTTTTTGAATTTTCTAAGACAATACTTTCTATAAAAACCTTGTATCCCCCCAAGGCATAACTTACAACCCTTGCCCTGAGGGTTGTGGGGGAGTGTCCTACTCAAAAACATATTTTCTATCCGGAAATTAACTAGCCTACGATAAACAAAATGGCTATCTCAAAATTTTGATTGGATATGTTTGGGTGAATGATGGACGTGGGGGGGGGGGGCTAGTTGCCCTCCAATCACTTTCGACTATAAAAAGGGCACTAGCCCTTTTAATTTCCAATCGAAAGAGCCTGTTTTGAAGTTTCTACGATAACGCCTTCTATAAAAACCTTATATGCCCCCAGGGCATAAATTAAAACCCTTGCCCTGAGGGTTGTGGGGCATTGTCCCCCCCATAATCACATTTTCTATCTGGAAATAAACTACTCTGAACAAATTGGCTATCTCAAAATTTTGATTGGAAGTGTTTGATTTAATGATCGGCATGGGGGGGGGGGGTCTAGTTGCCCTCCAATCACTTTCGACTATTAAAAAGGGCAATAGCCCTTTGAATTTCCAATCGAATGAACCTTTTTTGAAGTTTCTACGACAAAGCCTTCTACAAAAACCTCATCTGGCTCCAGGGCATAACAGTAAATCCGTATCCCGGAGGTTGTGGAGGAGTAATTTCCTCAAAAAGATATCTTCTATCCTCAAATCAGGTACACAGACAAACCGCTTATCTCAAAATTTTGTTTGGATGTGTTTGGGGGAATGATGGGCGTGGGGGGGGGAGGGGGGCTAGTTGCCCTCCAATCACTTTCGCCTATTAAAAAGGGCACTAGCCCTTTGAATTTCCAATCAAATGAGCCTTTTTTGAAGTTTCTACGACAACGTCTTCTATAAAAACCTTATATGCCCCAGGGCATAACTTAAAACCTGCCCTGAGGGTTGTGGGGGAGTGCCCTCCTCAAAAACACATTTACTATCTGGAAATCAACTACGCTGAACAAAATGGCTATCTCAAAATTTCGATTGACTGTGTTTGGGGGAATGATTGGCATGAGGGGGGGGGGGGGGCTAGTTGCCCTCCAATCACTTTCGACTATTAAAAAGGGCAGTAGAACTCACAATTTCCAATCGAATGAACCCCTTTTGAAGTCTCTACGACAACGCCTTCTATAAAAGCCTTATATGCCCCCATGGCATAACTTAAAACCCTTGCCCTGAGGGTTGTGGGGGAGCTTCGTCCTTAAAAATCTATTTTCTATCTGGAAAACAAATACGTTGAACAAAATGGCTATCTCACAATTTTGATTGGATGTGCTTGGGGGAAAGATGGGCGTGGGGGGCTGGTTGCCCTCCAATCACTTTCGACTATTAAAAAGGGCACTAGCCCTTTGAATTTCCAATCGAATTAGCCTGTTTTGAAGTTTCTACGACAACGCCTTCAATAAAAACCTTATATGCCCCCAGGGCATAACTTACAACCCTTGCCCCGAGGGTTGTGGTGGAGTTTCCTCCTCAAAAACATATTTTCTATCTGTAAATAAACTACGCTGAACAAAATGGCTATCTCACAATTTTGATTGGATGTATTTGGGGGAGGGATGGGCGTGGGGGGGGCTAGTTGCCCTCCAATTACTTTCGACAATTAAAAAGGGCACTAGCCCTTTGAATTTCCAATCGAATGAGCCTGTGCCTGAAAACCCCTATGCCTTCCCAAGGCCAGAACATGATTTGCACTTTACTGAAAAAAATACAAATGAATGTGTATTGTCAATTTAATATACATATAATAATATTTAGTAATCAAAATGTTAATACTATTTGATTTATTAAAGCTATAAAAGTAAAAACATTTAAATTTTTCAGTAAAGTGCAAATTATGTTCTGGCCTAGGGAACTCATAGGGTTTTTGAGCCCTACTCATGTTAATTTCTGCTCGTTTTGAGTTTGACTCGGTTATTTATTGTAATTTCTGTTCGTTTTGGGTTTCATTTATTTATCGATGCTGATTTGTGGTAGTTTCACGCTTGGTAGATTATTTGATTTTATTTATGCTCAGTTTTGGTTTAATGGAGTTCTTTACTTTTCTTTGAAAAACTTATTTTGTGGAAAAAGTTTGTTTAATTAATAATAAAAAAAACATTGGAGCCGTATGGCCTTTAGTATAGGCAACATGCCTCTGACGTTCTGATGACACGAATTTATCACTTAAACAACCTCCCGTAAAGGTCAGATTAGACATAAATGCTAGAGAATAGGGCGATTAGTCTTAATTTTACCAAGCTTTGTTGAGATAAAACAACTCCTTCTACTAGGTGTCCTGATGAGAAGAATTTACGGACTTTTCTCTCCTATAGAGGATAGGTGATGTCAATAAACTCCAAAGGAAAAACTAGAATGCTAACTTTTACTTCCAATCAAGTTTTGTTAAGATATAAAAACCAGTTCTTGTATATGTGAAAAGGAAAAGATTCCAGAGAACCTTCCTCCGCATCCCCTTCCATATATGATTTAGATTTGGATTGTAGATGGACTTAATTGTATCTATATCTGGACTTGCGCTTTATATGCATATTATACCTTCAGAAAATTTGATCACAACCAAAATTTTATAGAAAGCCAAAAAATGCAATTTCTAGGCTATTGACCTTCTTTGAAATATTTCTTCGAAATCTAGAAAAATTACTGAATCTTACACCTCCAGTGCCTAGGAGATAAGTCCATGGTCTACTCTAGTTTGACATTATATGAATGCTAAGAAATTCACTATCTAAGTTAGGCTAATTTTGTGTTACGTCTTGTCTGTAGGCTACTGTTTGTAAACTTAAAAAACGAATCTTCTCTTTTTCAGGGAGCATATACTGGGAAAAAAGTTTCCATAAAAAAATGTAAAAAAAAGCCACAGGTTAGGATGAAAATTGGACTGTATTATTGCCTAAAATTATGAAATAAAGTCATTTTTTCGGTTTTCCATTACATTTTCTACATATTTAAACCCATAATGTTAAAATAAACGGTTAGGGCTTATCTTAATGTCATATTTTTTTTATATTTGGACTTTGAGGTCAGAGTTTTATTGTCTTAAATCCCCTCGGAATAAAAATTGTATAGGATTCGAATCTTAGTTTTACAATGTTGCTGGTGCGAAGTCACTATCAATTTTTTTTTTCCAGGAAATTGTTTATTCAGCCAAAAAGTTGGCAAATCTGAGGTTTATGATGTTTTCTTTGTTCCGTCCGAATTCGCTCATTTTTTTACTGTTTTTTTGGCGACAGCTTGTGGAGAAAGGAGCAGAGATAGACAAGAAGAGCAGTTCAGGTCAGAAAGTGTCCTTAAACCACCGGGGAAAGGTGATTGCCTCTCAGTACCTGCAATTCCCACAAGTTGAGGATTTTTCATCAAAAGAATAACATTAGACAGCCATGTCTATAAAGTAGCCTGACATTGCTAGAAATTGTATGCAAGAAGAAGGTTAATTGCAAAGATTGAAATTCTGAAACTATATATTTGAATTTGACATTATCAAACAGTTCATGGTAATGAATAGTAAGTAAGGAGTGATACAGCTCAATAGTAACCGAAACTCTAAGAAACAGAGTCTTGATAACAATGGATACGTCAAAAGAATCGAATTTTGATACTTATTCAAAATATGTAAAATCCATCAAATTTAATGTTACCCATCAAAAGTTACAAGCCTGAGAAAATTTGCCCATTTTTGGAAAAGGGGGAAACATCCCCAAAACATCAAGTGATCTTAATAAAAATTACACAATCAGATTCAGCATACCAGAGAACCCTACTATAGAGGTTTTAAGCTCCTATATGCAGAAATGTGGAATTTTGCATACTTTTTTTTCGGGAAGAGAGATAATGGTTGCATGCTAATTTGTTTGTTTGTTTCTTGTTTTTTTCCCAGGGGTGATCGTACTGAACAAGTCATCGTAGAAGATCGGGAGAGGGCTCATTTGATTGGAAATCAGTAGTTCAAAACTTCTTTTTAAGGTAACATAAATAATTGAGAGCAACTACCCCCCCTCCCACGCTCATTTTTTCCCAAAGTCACCGGTTCATAATTTTGAGATAGTCATTTTTTTCAGCATAGACGAAAAATCTAATAACTATGCCTTTGAGGATGACTTGAACCCCCACAGTCCCCAGGGCAAGGGTTGCAAGCTATGAACTTTGCCTATTGTTTGCATATAGTATTTGTTATTGGGAAGTATACAGACGTTTTTCAGGGGAGATTTTTCTGGTGGAGGGGAGGGGGGTTACGTGGGAGGATCTTTTTGAGGAGGAATTTTTCGTGGGGGGAAAGGAACTTCCCATGGAGGAGGAGCCAGATTTCTAAGCATTATTTAAAAACGATCAGAAATTAAATGATAAAAAAAACAAGTTTTTTCAACTGAAAGTAAGGAGCAACATTAAAACTTAAAACGGACAGAAATTATGACGCATATGAGGGGGGTCACCCTCTAATTATTACCTCACTCTTTACGCTAAAGTTTGATTTTTTGTTCCAGTTATTTAAGAATGACTCCTGAATCACAAAGGCCATTTAATTAGATTATAAACTCTTTTAAAAGTTTCAAAAAAAAATTGCGTAAAGAGCGAGTTATTAAGGAGAGGACAACCCCCCTCATATACGTAATAATTTCTGTCCGTTTCAAGTTTTAATGTTGCTCCTTACTTTCAGTTGAAAAAACTTTTTTTTTCTATTTAATGACTCAGGATAGACCTACTAGAGCAAGAAACCCACCAAACTCGTACAGAGAGAGACAAGAGCAATAACCAGCCTCTGCTCTTGGCCAGAGTTCACAAGATAAGAGTCAGTAAAACAACCTGTACAGGTGCATGAGATGCCCTCGGGCAATAGCAAAATTCTATTTGATGCAATTATGCAAAAAAAAACTGGGTTAAAACTTTGGTAGATGAAATAGCAGGGCTGAAAAGTAAATTAAGCAAAACTGAAATGCACAGGTATATCCATTCTGCTTACCTTGACCTAAATGAAAGAGTAAATGAAGTTGAGTAAAGGTCTCTAAGACCAAACAGCAATAATCAGCAATAGCAGACCCTTGTAGGAGAAGAGTTATTTGCCGACATGGACCAATAAAAGTGAAAGTGCACCATTATTACAAAAAGCCTAGAGGACAGTAACACAGACACCAACTAAGCAAACACTGTTATGAACAAGTTCAAGAAGTAGTAGTCAAACAATTAGGGCTTGAAACGCCAAATACCCAAAACTATTCAGAACAAGACAAAATCAAAACCATAGAGGATCAGACAATTTAGGTGACAACATCCCAACAAAACATAGACCTACAAATCTTATACATTCTCTGAAGCCAACCTGACTCTTATACATGATAATGGTAATAAGCTTACCTAAGCTATGGATGTCAGGTCTTGATTTTTCTTCAAACGATAATTTTGACAGGACCTGTGCCTGTCATCCTCAGGTTCAAATTCAAGTTTCTTGTCAGAATATAAAATCACTAAATAAAATAAAACTAAAATCGCTGAACAACACTAATAATGAGCCGAACCTGGAATTATTGTTGTAACATGGCCCTAATTTTGGTAGAGGCGTTGATGGCCGCTATCCTAGTACGATCTCAAAAAGGTTGGGCCTATAGAAGGGGGGTGGAGTTTTTTGCAAGTTTTCAGTCTATGGGTAATGGGTTCCCAAACTTCGCTGATGTGGAACTCTCCATAGTCTTTATTGATGGCTGGTTTGTTTTTAGCAATTTCCAGAGCTTCTCTGATTTTCTGCTTTAAGAATTGTGGAACAATAGCTATAAGTTGGACCTAGTCAAACCTAATGGAGTGGGAAGGGTTTTCAAAAATATGATGGACCAATGCTGAAAAACTATCTTCCTCATCAAGCTTTGTCTTTTTAAGGCAGGCATCAATGGAATCAGCATGTTCTTTTAATTGGTGATGTAGAGATCTCATGGTGCAACCTATATAGGTATCACCACAACTACAAGGAATCTTATATACTCCTGGTGGATCTGAAGTGATCTTATCTTATCTGAAGCGACGTTCTCACGTCTTTATGTCTGAACAATGCTTTCTTCTTTTTCAGGCATCAAACTTACAAACAGAAGTGGGACATACCAATGGGAAAAGTCTTGGCACTGGTTCTCAGTGAGGTGCTTCTACAACATATTGAAAATAATATCTTCAAGCAGGACTTCGGGATCTCCAACTCTACATGAGATAGGTAGATGATTGCTTAATAATTTGGAATGGGACAGAAGACAAAATAAGATCCTTTCTCAATATTTTTAACCAGCAGGATCCAGATATAAAGTTCACCATCGAACTCGAAAATAACCACAGTTTGCCCTTCTTAGATGTTCTCATTGCCAAACGGGAAACTAGGTTTGACTTGAGTGTATACAGTAAGCCAACTCATAGTGATAGATACCTGAGATATGACTGCTATAACCACCCAATAGTAAAAAATTTTGTAGTCTATTCATTGGTTGATAAAGCGTTTGTAGAGTGTTCCTCTGATTTTCAGCTGAAGACTGAACTTGATCATATAAAAGATGTTCTTATAGGCAATGGCTACCCCCAACAAGTCATTGATAAGGTTATTTCCAGGAGAAAGATTAGCACAAAAACCAAGAGCTCTATACCTAAGAGTGAAGAAGATAAACCCTTTTTGTCATTACCTAATATTAAGGGCATTACTGACATTTCAAGCTTCAAACTCACTAAGCTTAGCTTTAAGGTGTTTTTTCCTTCTCGAATGACCATCTCCTCCTTCTTGAACAAAGACAAAGATAAGAACACATCAGATACAATAATTCCAGGTTCGACTCATTATTAGTGTTCAGTGATTTTAGTTTTATTTTATTTAGTGATTTTATATTCTGGCAAGAGAATTGAATTTGAACCTGATGATGACAGGCACAGGCAGGGTTGCCACCGCCATGGATTTATCCATGAAAACATGGATTTTTTAACCCCTGACATGGATTTTGGAAACGCCATGGATTTCCATCGATATTTCAATAAAAAACATGTATTTTTCAAGAAAACATGGTTTTTTTCACATGGTATGGAATTAGCGTCGCCCAGAAAATCAATCTTTACGGTGAGCCAAAATGGGTTAGCGGACCAGCTGTCTCACTACTCGTACATCTGTGGCCATAGATGGCGCTCCACCTCCAGCTCAGCTGGACCAGCTGACGTGCTCAAGAAGTCCGTGAAATTCAAAACTTCTGGAATGTGATTTGTTTTGACCAGTTTTAACGTTTTATCCATGCCCAAAAACAAAAAATCTGCCCCTGCTTTTGCCCCCACCAAGGTAAGTTGGAAATGGCTGTACAGGAAAGCTATGCGCGATAGAGATACCCCTTTAGTCAACCTCATTGGTTTTGCGTCTGATAATGCAAGTGTGATGCTCGGTAAACAAGAGGGCCTGGCTGCGCTTTTAAAAAGATGTGCCGTGACTCGCCGTTTTCGGGGGTATTTCCCATTCTTTCGCTCTGTGTTCGGCCGCTGGTTGCGATGTTCTAGACCCTGAAATAGTACAATTAGCTCACGACGTGTATAATTTTGTCGCTTATAGCCCCAAAAGGAAAAGGGAATTTGCCGAGTGTCAGAAGTTCGTAGAAGTTGCCGAACACGCAATACTTTAACCGTCGAAGACACGCTGGCTAGCAATGGAGCAAGTTGTGAAGAGGTTCCTTGAGTAGTGGGATGCTTTGAAATCCCACTGCTCAACCACTTCTCAGTGGGATGCGTCTACTTTGGGCCCAAGTTTATGGTACTCTGTGAAGGAATGAGTGGAGACGTGGATTTTAGTCACAAGTTGATTTCTATTAAAAATAAGTGTGTCATGTTTTACCAAAGACTGTGTGAGGAAATCATTAGAAGGGTCGATTCCAGTGACGAGCTTTTAGTTTAGCTGGTAGCGCTACCTTTGGTACCGCTACCCAAAGTGACCGTATCAATAGCTTGGTAGGAATTTACTCACGGTTTTCCGCTACCGTGAGTTTTCTTCTTCTTTCGAAAATCAGCACCTGGAATCTATGATAGACTCCTTTCGGCTTCTAGGAGGTTTCGTCTAAATACACAATCAATACAACGAAAACCAACAGATAAACAAACAAGGTTTTTTTTGTTTTTTTTATATCAACAACCATTTTTTTTCTTCAATTCTTAAGGAATATAACACTCTTGGTTTTCATATAACAAAAGCAATTCATATAACAGAAAAAAAAGTAAAATAAGAAACAATGGAATTGGATGGCTTGTGGGAAGTACAAGTACTCGAGCTGCCATAATCCCAGCAATTTAAGGCCTGGAGGCCAGCTAGTACCTATTCGGCTCTTGTTACTCGCTCTCACTCTCTTCTGCACTCACTCCGCTTCTTCAAACAATATTAGTATCCACGAGAAAATCAATTATGCTTTTGTACAAGTATCTTTCATCTGATGCATTATAATTGGCTTTAAATAGCTCGTCAATATCTTTATTCGTCTTCAGTCTTTCAAATGTACGTTTGATATTTGCTGCCAGGTAAGCTGTGCTGTGGTATTCAAAAATTATATGTTGTAAAATCTCAGGCACTTTTAAACAAAATCGGCAGTGTGAGTCGTCCGTTTTATTCCATTCATGTTCTTCCTTTCTTAAAATCAGAGAGTTACTCTTTATTCTGAAATAAAGAACATTAGTTTCCCGAAATGGGAAGATCAGAATAGGAGGTAAGAATCGTTTTATAGGTTTTCTATGTCGGGTTACGTCACGTAGAGTGAGAGACCTGGCGTTGATAGAAATAATTGTATCCACTGTAGAATTTACCAACAAATCAGTAAGTTCATTATAGTATATACCCTGATGACTTGGAACGTGCTGAAACTGGATGATAATATTTCTCTATTGAAGGTCAAAAAGAAGGCTCCGAAAGTAATGCAGATTCGAGTCCGGTGCTGATTTGTGCACTTTAGAAATCAATTGTAAGGCTGACTTTGAGATTGAAAAGACTACGCACTTTTTTGATAGTGGAGGTTTTGCTATAACTACCTTAAGTGCCTTGATTATAGCTTTAATCTCAGCAGTCAGGATGGATGCTCCATTTGGCAGCCTTGTACAAATATTTAAAGAGTAGCATGGGATTGTCGCAGCTGAACCAGCTTTGGACCCTTTTACCGAACCATCTGTGTAGCTTTGTAGGATATCAGGATAATCATTTAAGACGTTCTGTTTGAAAACTAACTTAATCTGAGTGGGGAGAAAACTTGACTTCTTATCCATTATAATCTCAGTACATACATGAATAGGATTAAACTTCCATTTTGGAGGCTGAAGATGTAAAGTACAACTCCCTGCCTCCTTGTTCCAGTTGGAAACTAGTTCAGTGAAAAGAATCTAAGAGTGGATATGCCAGCTATTATTCATTGAACAATTATTGCTAAAGGTTTTTGAAAAAAAAAAAATGCAATTGACCAATTGCTTGGATTTTTGTGTAATACTTGATTACCAGCATGTTCCTCCTTTCTTGCACTGACAGCATACAGTTAGTGCCAGGACCTTATGACTTGAGGTACGGTATGGTTGTGAAAACCAAAGGCTATCTTTATTGCCATGTTTTGGAGGGTTTCCAACTTTGCTAAACTTGTTTTGCAACATCCTCTGTATGCTTCAATACCATACTCAATCTTTGACTGGATAAACCTTTTTAAAAATCTAGCAGAACAGTTGGTGACTTGGCCCATTTAGTAGTAGCTAAATGTTTGAAAAGAATAAGCCTTTTCATGCAAGATTTTTTAACAAAATCAATATGGTTTTTCCAGGTCAAACCATGGTCCAAATGGATACCAAGAAGTTTGGGAGAAGGGTCGTAATCAATTTCATTTCCATTTATCCATATCTTGGGAGGGACAAATCCTTTTCTTTTGTAAAATATAGTTGCCTTAGTCTTAGATGCTGATACCAGTAGAGAACAAGCCATAGAAAAGGCCCATAGCTCTTTCATCATTTGGTTTAATTCTGTTGCCATATCATTTGTATTGGACCAAGAGCTCCAAATCAAAAGATCGTCAGCAAGCTCTGCTTTGCAAGCATTCTCAGAGCTGAACTTTAAATCCGACAGAAACAAAGTGAACAATAAAGGGCTAAGTGATGACCCCTGTAGGAGTCCTTTATGCACTGGATATACGAGACTTTATAATGCCTGTTGGATAGGTAATTATCTAAAAATTCGATAACCCCCTCTGGGAAGTCCATATCTTTAAGAGTTTTGCAGAGTAAAGTTTTATCAATTTTGTCAAAAACAGCCTCAAAATCCATCAACACGGCAATTAAAATCTTTCCTTTCTCTGTGGATTTTCTCATAGCCGCTTCGAGGAGGACTATATTGTCCACAGCGGATCTACCCCAACGAAAACCTGATTGGGACCTTGGTAGTAACTGGTTAGATTCGACAAACCATTCCAGTCTCTTATGAATTATTTTCTCTAAGAGTTTACCAAGGACCGGTAAAATTGAAATAGGTCTATAAGACTCCACTCTTTCGGGAGGTTTTCCTGGCTTAGGCACTGGTACAATAATAGCCTGCTTCCATAACTTCTGAAATCTTCTACTCTGCCAAGATTGGTTATGAATATGAAGTAGTTTGGTTTTAAAAACGTCACCAAACTCAATTATCCATTTATAACTGATTTCATCTTCACTTGCTGCAGATGAAATATTGACTTCCCCCATAATATCATTCAACTCTGTTCTTGTCAGAGGCACCAATAATTCCTCCTTTGACTTGCCAGTATCATGGAGTTTGCAACTGAGGGGTTTCATTGTCGCCAATACCTTAGTTTTCCCAAAGCTGACGGCTAAAGCTTCTGCCTTTTCTTTATCAGTATGTAATAATTTGTCACTGGATCATGATGACAGGACTGTGCTGCTTGTATTTTTATTACTTCCCATCATTTTATTTATAAAGGTATGAATCTTTGTTGAGGGGACATTTTCGTCTAATTCTAAGGAAAAATTATTCCATACTCCTCTTTTAGCTTTTAGCACTGTCTTTTTGACCAGAGATTCGGCTCTCCTCATTGACATCGATGCTTCTTGGCTAGGATGCTTTTGAAACCTTTTTCTCGCCTTTTTCTTATCCTTGACTGCCTTTCTGCAATCATTCCACCATGTTTTAGGATGTTTCTTAACTATTGGAAAATTAATTTGTTCAGAAATAAGCCCCATAGCCTTTCTTTCAGCTGCTCTTTCTAAATGGTGTGAAAAGAGGATAGCTTGACATTCAAGGTCATCTTCCTCTGTCAATGGCGAATAGTCTGCTTCATTTAAATAATGTTTGAAAAGATTCCAATTAGCTTTCAGTATGTTGAATTTAAATCTTGGTTGGTTTGGGGTCAGGGATTCATTTGTTATCTGACAAAGCAGAGTAGTATGGTCAGTCTGAAGTTCAGGAACTATTTTAATCTCAATATTTGGGTCTAGCCATGTAGGTCCGATTTGCAAATCTATTGTAGAAAAGGAATTTCCTCTAACATTATAGTGAGTTGGAAGCCCATAAGGAGTGAAAATAGAAATCGGCTTAGGACCAAGAATTAGGGTTTCAAGAGAACTTCCTGCTTTGTTTGAAGAAGCACAATTTTCCCATAGGAAACTATGAGCATTAAAGTCCCCCAGAATAATAGTATTACCATCACATGTAATTTCCTGAATGATATCTGTTTTATCATTATTACCCTTAGGGTTATAAAAAAACAATTTTAAGTTGTTTCTCCACCTCTAGATGTAAACAAATAGTAACAGCATCTATCTCACAGGGATACTCCTTAGAAGCAATAAATGAATGGGAAATAAAATGTCTTATAAGGATTGCAACACCTCCACCTTTTCTCCCAGTAAATCTGTCCTTCCTATAAATATTGAAACCCAGTATATGAATTTGTCTTAGGCTATGAAGGTTAGTTTCTTTTAAACAAATTACATCAACAGGATTAAAAGCAATCAAATCTATCAGCTCATTAAGTCTTAAATTTTTCAGTGACACAACATTCCATTGAAGAATTTTAAAATTACCCACTGTTTGTGCTTCCATCTGATCAAATGCAGAAGTTGTATCATCCTTAGGAGGAGATTGCTTACCTTTGCTTCTGGTTCTTTGTGCCAGATGGAGCTCTTCCCTAAGACTGAGAGAGTTTTTAGGTTTTCTACTAAACTTATCTGGTTTTATTGCTTCTTCTTTGGAGCTGCTGGGCATCCTTTTTGTAACAAAATAGCTTTTATTTGATCTGTGTGTCCAGATGTGCTTATAAGATAACTTACTCCTAGAAAAGTTTCAATCTTTTGGAATTGTTTGCTATTCACTTGATCATTATCATCTAATTTTTTTTGCATGACTTAAATACGCCCAGTTTGAATCTCCTTGGAGAGGTATTATACCATGAAGTGCTTGAGCATATGAAGGATATACATGTGTGTTTTTATGGTTGCCTTGAAGTGGAGAGTTTACATAGTACATCTGAGGTGTGTAATTAACTCTTCCTGTAGCACTTATAGCTGAAAAATTGTAAGTTTGCACTTTAGGAGTTTTTAGAATGGAAGATGCAACTACTGAAAAAGGGAGATTTTGTTCAGTTGATATTCTTAAAATATCTGCTCTGTGCTTATGTGTAGGGCACAATTGTTTTTTAATTGCACTATGACCCTCCATTTTGCAGTTTTTACAATAGTGCTGACTTGCTTGGCAGTTGTTTTCATTGGGGTCTTTTTGTCCACATTTAGTACAGGACAGATTTTGCTGTGAACATCTATTAAACAAATGTCCATGTAAATGGCATTTGGAACATTGAAGAGGCTTAGCTTTGTATAGTTTGTACTTAATTTGTTGTCCAAATAAATATATTTCATGATTCAGCTCATGTTTAAGGGAGATCAAAACTGATTTGCTAGGGGATAATTCTTCATTCAGCTGTGTATTAAGCTGCATTAGATGGATAAGCTCCAGGTTTCTTCCTCCTGCATCCAGCAGCTCTGCCTCTAGTTGTTGCTTCTCAATGGATAAATCAACGCCATATATAACATATTGGAATTTCTTTTCCTTATTGATCTTAGTGGCCTCAATGCCTGAGCCAGCAATGATAACAGAATTAGCATTTTGTAGAAAAGACATTGCAGTTTCATCCAATTGCATGAGCCATAGTTTGGTCTCCCTTTCCTTATCAAGATTTTCTTTGAAACTGTCAACAGATGGTGAACTCTGTTTTGCTCAGATTGTTCCAAAGGCTTATGATGTGGTTGGAGAAGAAATGGATCCTCTTCCTTGTATTAGCACACTTCCAAAAAAGCTTCACTGAATGACCCCTGATTCTTGATGACTGGGCATAAGTCTTTGTCATCAGGCTGGAGCAGTTTGTAAGTCATTATCATATCACCTCTTCACTTATGATATGTTAGAGTTGGTAGCTTGAGGCACTGCAGTCAGCATGCATACTCTTTGTCTTTGAGCCCCTTTACACATTTAGATGCCCATCTTTGGACAGACACGAGGACCATCTGGTCTGTTTTATTAATTGGTGTGGATACACACATTCCAAATTCTAATCTCAGTCTCATCCACTGTCATTTTTAATATGCATTGACAATATCAGCCATGCTCTCACCAGATGATTAAATCTTAATTCAAGTAAGTGAAAAATAATATCAATTATTACCCTCTCCCCCCCCCCAATAATATCAATTCACTTACCATTAAAATTGATAATATGCAAGTGGTATTTGGAAAAAAAACAGAGTGTGAGAGAGATTTTGAGGTAATTATTGATACCAACCTCAAATTTCATGTCCATTCATCAAAAGTGACTTTTAAAGTAAACCAACTTGTGGGACTGATATGGTGATAATAATAATAATAATAATAATATAATGCAAAACAAATAGGCCACAGGGCCTCTACAAAAATCTTTTAAATTGAAAAAAAATCATTTAAGCATATGGACAGTTTTTCATTACTGTAACAAATCAACAGTATTCCCTCATATTCAAAAATCTGATCAAATGTATAAAGCAAAAGAAGAGACTTGACAGAACAAGATTTTAGGCATATTTTTCAACCCCAACATATTCATTAACCAGAGGACACTGCCAATGTTAAAAAAAAAAGAAACAGATCAAACCCTTCCTTGAATATCATGCTTGTCAGTGTGTTAGTAAAAAAAGACTGGAATAGTCTGCCAGATGAGGCAGCATGAGCCCCCTCATTGAATATTTTGAAAGGGAAACAAGACATACATTGGAAAAAATAAGCTTTTTACATTGGAAAAGTGGCACACAGTCCTAAATTCATGACAGAAGAGCAACTTATAACTCAAAATCTGAGGGTGCTGTGCCAGGGTAAGCAAAGACCCCAGAAGTATCACTGTGCTGTAAGTTTATTACTGGGCTAATGACTCTAGATAAAAAAAAAGAATTGGTAAAGGTCTAGACTAGGGGCTCATGAGAAGGAAACATGTTAAGAAGATAATTCTTATTTCATGATATGCAGAATAACTATAGCTACCCCATTTTGAATGCAGCTCAACTATACTTTACCCTAACCCCAAATTATATATTTCTACTGCACTGTGCCAATATATATCTCTTGTTTCAACCAATGTATGGTACCTGTAAATTGAACCAACTTTGACAAAGCAAGAACCAGAGAAACAAGAGTGACTGGTGGTGAAATGTATTAGAAATATATAATTAGGGCTATATATTTGCATACTAGGTAGCTGCATAATTTTTGGAGGCGGGGTAGGTAAAGTACAGTGGAGCTGTAGTCAAAATGTGTTAGCAACAACTTTTCTGCATATTATGAAGTAAGAATGGTTTTTTTCAACATGTTTCCTTTTCAATATCCCCTAATCTAAACATTTACCAAAGAAACTAGAAGTCTTACTCCCCAGCACCATTTCTAAACTTTTGGATATTATAATTTCTCCAAAATTGCAAGATCTAAAGTGGATGTAAATGCCCTCTATACATCCTAGGCTTTGGGCACATATGCAGGATTTTTGGTGGGAGAGCCAATAAAAAAAAAGGAAGTTTAATTCTATGAGAAATAAGAATTCTGTTACATATCACACAGAAAACCATAAAAATTCCTGGATTGTCAGGTGTCTACTCCATTGGATATTACCTACTAGGTTCTAAAGCAAAATAATTTATAAATAAATACAACATGACTACAAATCATCATCTTCTTCATCTACTGTCAATGTGTTGTTGTAGGCTAATTTAAGAAAAAATCATCATTAAGTTTTCTTTCATAAACAAAATACATAAAAAGGGGCCATATTATTGGTTAAGATCAAATAAATTGCTTAATAACTAGGTTATTTATTATTTCAAATAATTCAAAATTATGAATATGGTGCTTGACAGCACCATTCCTGTTCATAGGCTAGGTCTATTTTAGACCCTAACTTTATTCCAGAAATTTTTGTCAAGCCTAGCCTATCTCAACTATATTTTAGAAGATAAAGAAACCCCTCAACTAGAATTTCATCAAACCTTTTGTTATTATAGGATATTTGGGTCAGAAGAGGCCATGCAAAAGTGTTACCACAAAAAAATGGCCTGCTGCAAACCAACATAATCAGCTAATTCTTGTATATAGCCTAGGGCTAGATCAGGCCCATTGGGGGAGGAGGATGCAATTGTCATGGTAGGAACTATTAACTAGGCTAGGCCTAGCCTATATTTGGAAACAGTTGTGAATTGGGAATCAAAGGGTACCCTAGCTAATTATTTTTTAATTATAATGTTTAGTTCAGAAATGGAATCTTGGCACAAGATAACACTGAACTCAAATTAACTTTGGTAAAATTCTACTTTAGCTACATTTGGCTATCTTGAAAAAGGGTTAGGCTAGTTTAGGAAAATGAAACTTTCAGGGATGGGTCTACAGGCTAAAGTATGTCCCAGGAAGTATTTTGAAGTAGGCTACCTGCCTCCACTTATTCTTCCTCTAGATGGTCCTGAAATTTGCCCACATGACAAGTCAATACCTACTGAAATTTTGACAAAACAACATTCTACCTTGATTTTCAGTTATCAGTTTCTTTTTCTCTGGCTTTAGTTCTGAAAATGTTATTCATGTTATTTGAACAGGATTTTAAGCCATATCAATGCTTTGTTTTCAAAATTTAGGAAATGTTTTTTGTATATCTTTAAAACCTTACAAATCAGGATTGAGCCAAGTTGTGAAGCTGAAAACAATGGTCAATTTTTACCAAATCATATTATTGACTTACAAATAAAGTGAACATACCACTCAATGCCTTTTTTATACTCTTTCCAAATAGAACAATCATTTTTGTTGGAAATGAATTTTACCCCCATCCCTATATACCAATTCAGGGTATATATTTGCACATTAGATGGGTGGAGGTAAAATTTAAACTTACCTCCCATTTACATCAGAAATGAAATTTGCCCTCACCCCCCCCCCCGAATGTGCAAATAAATACCCTGAATTGGTATAGCCTATATAGGGGTGGGGGTAAAATTCATTTCCAACAAAAATGATTATTATAGGCTATTTGGAAAGAACATAAAAAAGGCATGGAGTGGTATATTCACTTTATTTGTAAGTCAATAATATGAGTTGATAAAAATTTACCAAAACAATTTTGTTGTAGCCTACTTCATTTAAGCAGAAGATCTATTTTGCAAAGTTTCACTTTTATAACACACAGATTTTTAAAGGTCATCAAAGGTCAGGACCCAGTAAATATCTACCAAATCATATTATTGACTTATGCATAAAGTGAATATACCACTTGATGCCTTTTTTTAAGCTGATTACGAATATAATAATCATTTTTATCAGAAATGAATTTCAGCCCTTAAAGAACTTATTAGGCGGCAATTTAAAGCGGCAATTTAAAAAGACTTAAGCATTGAATTGAAAACATGGTGACATTTGGAAACTTTTTCTCTTTTGAAGATTTTTAGAGGAAAGACTTAATGATAAAGGTTCTCCCCTTGGATAATATAAGAACTAGGATCATTATACATATTTTAAAGTAAGAATTGTTTTATTAACATGTCTCCTTATGAGGGGGCCAAGGCTAAATAAATACCACCCTGAATTGGCATATATCGGGGGGGGGGCTGAAATTCATTTCTGATAGAAAAGATTATTATATTCATAATCAGCATAAAAAAAGGCATCAAGTGGTATATTCACTTTATGCGTAAGTCAATAATATGATTTGGTAGATTTTTACCCAGGACCCTTTAGAGGGAGAAGGATTGGATGTAGGTACTTCAAAGTACCTTCCCAGGACGTACTTTAGCCTGTAGATCCATCCCTGAAAGTTTCATTTTCCTAACCTAACCCCTTTCCAAGATGGCCAGAAGTAGAATTTTACCTTAAATTTAAATATGGCTTAAAATAGGAAGGCACATACTTGAAATGCCTCTCCAGAAAAAAAAATATGATAAAATGATGATGACAGTGCTTATTTTTTCAAGTGAGGCTCAGTTTTGAATAACGGCAAATACTTTAACCAAACTTCACAATAGGCGTTTATTTCTATGACACAATTCAGTCACTTGCAGCAAATGTAGGTGGTTTTATATAGACAATTAACTAAAAAAAAAAAAAAAAAAGTTTTTTTAACTGAAAGTAAGGAGCGACATTAAAACTTAAAACGAACAGAAATTATTCGGTATATGAAAAGGGCTGTCTCCTCCTCAACGCCTCGCTAATTGGTTTAAAAAATAAAGTTGTGAGACAGAGTCAAAATTTAGCGTAAAGAGCGAGGCGTTGAGGAGGGGACAGCCCCTTTCATATACGGAATAATTTATGTTGGTTTTAAGTTTTAATGTCGCTCCTTACTTTCAGTTTTAAAAAAAACTTGTTTTTTTTAGTTAACTTCTGAACGTTTTTGAATTAATGCAGCTTTGATTTTGGCTCACCGTACATGAATAATTAAACGAAATTCGCATATTAATTTTCCTTTTTTTGGCTAATTGGCTTTCTCGAAATTTTGTTCTGACGTAAGTTACGAATTGACTTACGTAATAAATTTCTATATTCGTATGTTTTTATTACGTATATTAGGGAGTTCACTCCCAAGTCAATACTTCGCTCTTTACGCTAGTTCGAATTTTGTTCGAATCACAAACCCCTGAATCACAAAGGCCGGTTAATTAGAATAGATAGCTCTTTTGAAAGTACTAAAAAAACTTTAGCGTAAAGAGCGAGGTATTGACTAGGGGGCGAACCCTCTCATATACGTAATAATTTCTGTTCGTTTCAAGTTCTAATATTGCTCCTTACTTTCAGTTGAAAAAAAACTTTTTTTTATTTAATTTCTGGTCTTTTTTAAATAATGCTGGAAAATCTGGCGCCCCCTTCATGGAAATGTCCCTTCCTTCAAGGAAATATCCTCCATGGAAAGATTCTCCCCCGTAACCCCAACCCCGACCCCCCCAGTAGAAAAAAAACCTCCTGAAAACGCCTGTATACTTCCAAATAGCCAATACTGTATATAAACAATGGGCAAAGTTCACAACTTGCTGTCCTTCCCCCGGGAACAGTGGGGGATGAAGTCATCCTCAAAGACATATTTATTAGATTTTTCGCTATGCTGAACAAAATGCCTATCTCAAAATTTTGATTGGGTGACTTCGGGATAAAAATGAGCGTGGGAGGGGGTCAAGTTGCCCTCCAATTTTTTTGGTCACTTAAAAAGGGCACTAGAACTTTCAATTTCCGTTCGAATAAGCCCTTTCAAGATATTCCAGGACTACTGGATCGATACGATCACCCCTGGGGAAAAAAAACAAATAAACACACATCCATGATATTTCTTCTGGCAAAAAATACAAAATTCCACATTTTTGCAGATAGGAGCTTCAAACCTCTACAGTAGGGTTCTCTGATACGCTGAATCTGATGGTGTGATTTTCATTAAAGTTCTATGACTTTTAGGGGTTGTTTCCCCCTTTTTTCGAAAATAAGGCAATTTTTTTCGCGTAACGTTCGTTACCACGAACTGTTTGATATGTGTTTTGGTGAGCTCATCCAGCAGTTCATCCATGTCACAGCAGGAAAGGTTTCGTAAGCTGATTGAGGCTGGCAAAATCTCCTATTTATGTCTGCTTCTCTGTTGCCACCATTATTGTTAAATGGATGATAGTCGTTTAACTGCTCCTGCATCGCAACGCAATTTATCCACATTAGCTGGCATTCATTCAATTGGAACAAAACTATATTTGTAAAAATCCCTTCAATTTTTAACTTTCCTCTCGTTACCACGCTTAATTTTGATACAAAAAGCAAAGTTGACAAAACTCCCTTCAATGATTTTAATTATACCTTAGAGAAGATATACAAAGTATCACCTAAAACAAATTAATTACAGTCTGTAATTAATGATTTCATGTTAATTATTATGTTAAATGTGTACAGTCTGACATATGTCTTTAATTTACTATGTCTAATACTACTATATTCTACAAATTAATTGAAAATTTATCTTCAAACTTTTTCAAGAATTCTTTAGCAAGAAGAAACTTTGGTCTAACACATAACGGGGCCTCTGAAAAAAAAAGGAAAAAAAGACATCTTTCAAGATTCAGCTTCAGGAGATAGTCATAGTCATAACCGGTTCAAATCCCAAGCGAGGTTCCACAAAATTGGATGCAACATTATTTTTTTTTTCTGTTCATCAATGACATGTACTCGGCATTCAAGTTTTCTACAGTTCAGTTTTTGCAGATGATATAAAGTTATAGCGTCCTATACCATCAAATGCACTTATTGCATTGCAACAAATTGATAACAACACGATTTCCAACCGAATTCTGTTGTAATGATGTTAAAAATGTTGTTGCGTTAAATATATTTAAAAAGACCCTTCTAGCTATTCATGCAAATTTGGTGCTACCTTAATCACTGAACTGGACATGGTTAAAGTTTTTGTCATCAACGGGGTCATGATAAATGACCAAACTTAGAATATGTTGGTTTCATAATCCAAACAGAACAAACTCCAGTTTCCATATTTTACACGAAAGGCTAACTGGGCCAAAACAATCTAATTTGAGGATTTTATGCCCATAGCCAGCTTTGGGAAGATGTAAATCAAACAATCACTGCAGGAAAGTGTATTGAAAATTCATTCTATTGTTCCCACATGCTTTAATCTTTACGCTGTTTGTTTTAAACGCCCATTACAATATACGGAACTGAAATTCTCAACAGTAGACGTGCAGGTAGAACCACCATACTTTCTTCCAGATGTAACAACCTATGGCGTAAATGATCTTTAGACAGAACATACAGAAATTCTGACCACTATCAACGAAACAAGCTGTGAATATGTACCATATACCTTTAGATTCAATCATAAGAAAGCGGATCGGAAAAATTTAGATGATTTTTAAGCAGTACAAATCATGAAGAGGTTCTTCAAGCTCCTGAAGGGGACCAAAAAGCTGAACTTATCACCATTATCTTAAAAATACCACTTTATGTTCCATACCAAGAACTTCAAACCAACCTACATTAAGCGAATCTAAAAAGCCAATACAGTCTAGTGGTATGATGATTGTAAAAAATCTATTGAAGAAAAAAACGGAGTAAGAAAAAGGTTTCAGATATATCCTTGCATTGAAAATTTAATATTTCTCCGAAGAATAGAAGCTAAAGTGAAAAAAGTAGTCCTAAAAGCAAAGAAATTAACATGGATGAAATTCTTAAATAAACTAGGCATGGATAACTCACTGTGTGAAGTTTGCAAACTCCATAACAATACACAAGTTAAGAACGAGTTTATGGAGTTCATTACAGAACGAGAGCTTATCGAAACATTGAAGGAAGTGAATTTAGACTCGGCATCTGGAGAAGATGGTACAAGTTACTATATGCTGATTAATTCATAGCTGAGATTTGATCAAATCCCATTTGATGTGTATAAAAAATCCATGAAGCTAAATACATTTCCTAAGATTTTAAAGAAGACGATATTTATCTTGTAAAAAAACAACAACAAGTAAACTATTAGAATGGCTCTCATCTTACAACCATGTTTCGCTTCTGCCGGTCCTTTTGAAAATCATGGAAATTGTGATAAAGAAAAGACTTAAATGGTTTTGTGAACACAATGCCTTTTTTCCACAGCATCAGTGTTGTTTTAGAAAAGGCTTCAACACAGTTGATTGTATTCTTATGGTTGAGGAGGCTATGATGACGAATCAGCCCGTTGATCTTCCTCTTCTTTTGAGCCGAGCTCGAATTTTAGGTCTAGACAACCTACTGCAAGGATCACCACTCTGCCCATTACTTTTCCTCCTCTCTCTACCTGAGCTGAAATTTTCAAGTGAGAGTACAAGACTAGCAACCTTTGAAGACTACCTTACCATTTGGGAAGTAGGTAACATCAGCAATGAATCAATAGAAAAGTTAAACTCTGCTTTAAAAGAATTCGTTAGATTCTCTAGAGCAGTGGGGATGATTATACCAGCTCAAAATACGAAAGCGATGATGTTCAAAAACAAAATAGTTCCACTCGAATGCCTGAGTTAACTCTTGGAGGATATAGACCTGAATTAGCTAAAGAATGCCAAATCCTGGATTTGACGATTGACCATCGGTGGACTTAGGATAAACAAGTTGAGGTTGTAAAAAAGATGTGCCTGAAAAGTAATGTAACCCTCAAAAGACTAGCTTCTGCAAAAGGGGAAACTCACCGAGTGTGTAAAACATTTTCTATAAACAATACAGAAGGTTAAAAATGGAATATGGAATAGTTGCTTACAACCAAACCAAAATAAATAAATAAATTCTAATTGGAAACAATCCAGAAAATGGTGCTCGGAATGGCTCTTGGCTTGTACACACAAATTTCTTTTGAATGCACCAGGAAAGTAGCCAGATTTGCATATATAATTGAGAGAACAGCCCAAGCCATTGTCAAATATTATACCAGTGTTTGAGCTTAAGGAGAGTGACATCCTATTTTCACTCTGTGACAGTACAGCACTTGGCAGCAGAGTCAAATCTGGACTGCATCTTGGCAAGCATTTTCAGTACTTTGACCAAACTGGCCAATGAATAAAATACATATCGATTCTTTTGAGTTCCTCTTCATCGAAGTTCTAACCACTAAACGTCGGTCTTGAGCTTATACAGGGGAAAAAGGAGAATATCCAACATGAACTAGTTAGAGCTGAATTTTTAACAAAAACCCAATAGATTTCAAAGATCCTTTACTTGTTTACGCAGATAGATCCCTGCATTCCCTAGCAGGTAATTAGCCCGCTGCAGCAGCAATAGTTCCAGCTACCACCCTGACAATTTAAAAGCTTCTTCAGCTTTGATGGCTAGGCTAGCAGCAATATTTGATTCGCTGAAGACTGTCAATAATATGCCTTCCCACTTACAAAATGTAGCAATCTTCTCGGATTTTCAAACTGCTCTTAAATTTATGAAAACCAAAACATGGAATCCCACGGACACTGATTTGAGATATATAAGGAAACTAACCGATTCTTTATCTAAGAAAAATATAAAAGCCACTTTCCAGAATATTCCTAGCCACATAGGCATCCACTGAAAATGTTGACAGTCTTACTGCAGAGACAGCAAAGCATGTCATTCTGCAACTTGATCTAAAGTACTCAATCGCACTTAGGGATATAATTAGAAACTGGTATCCTTGTAGAAAGCCACACCCTGCTCTTGGTGTCACTATTCAAAGAGCCTGAACACGATCGGGCGCATTTAAAAAAAAAATAGTTAAGTATTAATACTGAGAAGAGAAGAATACAGATGAGAGCAATACAGCGATCCAAATTGTAGATTCCGAAAATTGACGGAAGACATTTAACAATTCCTTCTCTTCTAATGCAAGGAGCAAGTACATCTGAAATTTGTAAATTGAATGCCCCAGCTCAGAAGAATACATTTCCGATAGATATTACCCTGATTGTAGACGCTCTTTTACCACCTTCCGTTGAAAAAGCGTTCCACAGACAGGTAATTGATATTTTCCAAATATTAGATAGGCTTTGACGTCGAGACGCAGACAGTTTGAGCCTTTTCTTGATGTCATGACGTCCAAATGGACCTTAAATTAGACGCTGTGCCTTTTTAAAATATTTTTTTTTTATTGAACCTTTAACTTTTGCCTCGGCTTGTCTTTTGTCATTTTGAGAGACATATCACCAAACCTTTGTTTCTTTTAATTGTTCAGGTGGTGGGACAAAAACTTCTTTTGTCTCGACTTGTTCTTTTGTCATTATGACAGACATATCGCCGAACCTTTGTTTCTTTTAATTGTTCATGTGGTGGGACAACGTCTTTATCTTCCAACGATTTATCTAGTCTAAGTTTTTTATTTTCAAAGGTATGGTAGGCATTGATGACCTTATCCATGTCAAAATCCAAAACCTAATAATCATCACTATCATTTTCTATTTATTTGGTTCATTTTACCTCTGCTTGTGTTTCGTCATTATGAAATACATATCGCCGAACCTTTCAATTCAATTCAAACTTTTTATGTCCTCCGAATCCGAAGAGTAAAAATTAAAAAAAAATAACCCCTAATTAACAGGCCATAAAGTTCTTTTAAAATATATAACAACAAGTACGCAAAGGCCTCCAATCAAACTTACCACACAAATTAACACAAACTAACTTTGTTTTTAACAAAGGTATGACAGGGATTGACGAGTTTATGCATGTCAAAATCCAAAACCCGATCATGATTGCTATCATTATCAATTTTGACACGTTTTGATTCTCGCTGTCCATGTTGATTTTCATTGACTCACTCACATGTTTGGTGTCACAAGTCTTCTAACTGCGTGTGTCTTTGCTTTTCATTTTTGACTTGCTCACATGCTTTGTGCCGCATGTCTTCTAACTGCGTGTGTTTTTGCTCTTCCATTTCATTTTTGACACACTGCCGCTTTTCGTCTAACCGCGTGTGTCTTTGCTCTTCATTTTATTTTTGACTCGCTCAGTTGCTCAGTGTCGCATGTCTTCTAAGCACGTGTGTCTTTGCTCTTCATTTCATTTTTGACTAATCCTGGAAAAAATTAGATGCCTTAAAGATCGAAAAATTCTAGAGGCTAACAAATTAAGGAAAAATTTAACGAAGCAACTTCGTAGGGCTGCATCAAATTTCTACAAAAACAAAATAAATCACTTATGCAGTGCCAATCCAAAAAATGGTATGAGGAAATGAAACTTGTTTGTAGCAAAGAACCTACACAACTAAACTTTAACCTAATTGAGCCTCGTATAAAAACCGTTAACGACTTAAACCACCACCTTAGTTTGATTTCCCAACGTTACCTACCCCCGAATCCGGAAAGAATTTCCTCTAATAATTTACGAATAATCACAAAATCTGAGATTACAAATAAAATCCAAAAATTGAAAAGAACCAGTATCTGCCCCCTAGACATTCCGATCGCACCAATAAAAGCTTTCTCCGATAAAATCTCAGAGCCACTCCTATATATTTTGAACAAGATCACAAAAACAGGCAAATTCCCGGTTCTTTGGAAACAAGGTTATGTCACTCCAGTTCCTAAAAAATGTGCCGTGGTTAAATTTGACAAGGTTAGACCAATAACATTAACACCACTTTTTTCAAAGCTGCATGAATCATTTTTATCTGACTTGCTCAGGGTCTCAATTGCAGAACGTATTGAAATCCGACAATTTGGAAACGTCCCAAAAGTTTCAACGTCCCACTATCCAGTACATATGTATGACAAAATATTGAAAAACCTAGACACACCAAATACCTGGGCTAATCTCATTTCAGTTGACCTAGAAAAGGCTTTCGATTATGTTGACCCTAATGTTTTAGTTGATAAGCTTTCCCATGAATTCCAAATCGACCCCTCTCTGGTAAAAATTATCTCATAATTTTTAAGCCAACGATCTCAAGTGGTCAAATACATGAATACTTGAGTCAAACTGTAGCAATTGAAAGACATCGTATTCAAGTTGTGGTAACAAAAGGAACAGGTGAGCAGGTCTCGACGCTTCCGTTGCTCTCGGTGATCTCTTGCTCCTGAGGTTTCCCTGATGTTTCCTTGATGTAAATGGCGGTGAGAGTGCTTTGAAAAAGCTGCCTCCGACTTCTTAGTTTAGCTAGTCCAGTGCTCGTTTTTATCCGGATTCCTGCTGTATAGTGAAAGTAACCAAAGACTTGCTGTTCCTGACTTTGTTTAGTGCAATCATCATGCAAATTAAATACGAAAAACCGGCCCTAATGAAGATTCAATCACCGGATTTATCAGTGGCACCATCTACCTTTTGAAACTTGTGGCTATTTGGACTCTTAAAGAAACCACCAGTGCGCCCTGAGATAGCTCGCTACTTAGAGCCACCAGAGTGCTCTCACTTATCAGACTGCTTGAATAAGTGAACCCACCGTGGCAAACGAGGAGGAAAAAGGAAACGCCAAATGAGAATCCCGGTGCATATCTCCCGCAGGAGAAAGACAAAGGACCGGCTGACAAGGACAAATAACCTAGTCATAATCCGTTGCGCTCCTCCTCATTATACTCCACCCCTATTTGTTCGCTGGTTTAGAGAGAATGTTAACTGCAGTGCTTCAGAACCTACTCCAAATTTGCGTCCGGAGCGATTCTCAGCAAAATACAAACTTCCGAATATGCTAATATGTAACTCTCGATCTTTGAACAATAAAATGGACGAGCTGGAGGTGTTAATTAAGCAGAATAACGTACCCATGGCAATTATCAGCGAATGTTGGGACATTACTGAGGAGACTGCACGGATTAAAGGTTACAGAAGCTACCTCAACACTCGACGTGACCGAGGCATTGAACGTCGCGGAGGTGGCGTAGGACTTTATATAAGTGACGACCTACCATCAAAACTGTTAAGTAGCCCCAATGATTCGAGCCATGAGATTGTGTGGGTGGTGTGCAGACCGGCGCATCTGTCACGAAGATTCTCCTGCTTAATAGTTGCGTCAGTGTACTATCCAGAAAGCGCTGGGAACAGAAAAGAACTTATTGAGCACATACAAGTGTTCGTCGACAGAATGCGCCACAAGTACACTTCCCCTGCGTTTGTGATTGCTGGCGATTTCAATCAGACCAGTCGTCAGTGGGTCTCAAACGTTTTGGATATGAAACAAGTAGTGAACATTCCGACTCACCAAAGTGGCAGTACTCTTGACATGATCTTTAAGAACTTGGCAGATCTTTATAACGCTCCCCGATCTCTAGGTCCCCTTCAGAATTCTGACCATTTTATAATTTTCTGGGAAGCACAAGCAAGTATCCCACGACCGAAACGAACAAAAACCACAATTCGGCCCATCACAAGGTCTTCAATAGCTCAATTCGGTCACTGGATTGGTACTTACGATTTTGAGGACATTTGTGCAGAGGCCGACATTAATGTCAAAGTCAGCAAGCTGAACAGCCTTCTGTTGGAAAGGTTCCACGATTTTTTTCCAATAAAAGTTATTACGGTTTGTAACACTGACAAACCATGGATCACCCGCGAACTCAAGCAGATGATAAAAACTCGCTGTAGTCTCCACAAAGCTGGAGATCAAGTGGCTGCAGCCAGTTTGCGTAACAGAATTGTGAAGTTAAACAGACTAGCCCAAAGACAGTATGGAAAAGAGAAAATAACGCCATAACTGCATACTGACCCTCACAAATGGCACTCCTCGGTCAAAACCCTTGCAGGGAAATCAACGCCAAAGGACCTGAGACTACTCAAAGATGACGGCACACTGACATCAGCTACTGAAGTGAACAATTTTTTCTCCGGCATATGCACCACATACCCATCAATCACAAACTCAGAAATTGAGAGTATCATTGCCGACACCGGGACTGATGAGATAAGTATCTGAATATGCCGTCTTTAAGGAACTTCAGAAACTGAAAGTAAACTGTGCGTCTTACCCTGGTGAACTCCCTGTCAAGTTGTTACGCGAGTTCTCCATCTTTCTCGCAAAGCCACTCAGCTCTATTATTAACCAGTGTTTTCGCGAACATGTGTTCCCCAGTGTTTGGAAGAGAGCTTATGTGCACGTCATTCCAAAAGTGAAAAACCCGAAATCTTGCGACCAACTCCGCCCAATTTCGATAGTTCCGAACCTCTCTAAGGTAGCGGCATCATTTATATATCGTGAACTTATGTCACAAGTCCAGGGCTCTCTTGATCCATACCAATACGGGTGCTTGAAATGTAGTAGTACAACTGTTTATCTTGTGCGTCTGTATCACCTTATTGTTGAATGGCTTGACCAAGGAGGCACAATTGTAGATCTCCTCCTAGCCGACTATAGAAAAGCCTTCGACTTGATACGCCATTATACTGCAGTGAACAATCTGAAGGTTATGGGAGCTTGCAGACATATTCTCTTATTAATAATAGATTTCTTACGCGACCGACTACAGAGTGTATATGGTCTCTACCCGGGTGATACTGATTCGGAATGGTTTGAGCTTACGTGTGGTGCCCAACAAGGCACTAAACTCGCTGCCTTGTTGTTCTTGGCAGTGATCAACTTCGTCCTTGCCGATTTTGACGAACGATTCAAATTCGTAGATGACCTTTGCACCCTCTTAAAATACCTCATTGAGAAGTCTCAAACCGTTCCCCAGTTCAGTGAATCATTTATCGACAACTTTAGAGACCAGTGTTCTGAAAACAGCCTCCAAATCAACGAAACGAAAACCAAAATTCTTCGATTTAACCCTCTCAAAAGGGATTTTCAGTGCCCACCCCCCTCTACCATACTAAAGCGTATCGTCGGCAGTTATTCTCGGTGTTACGTTCAGCGTTGACTGTTCGCTCCACGTCCAAGGGGTAGTGAAAAAGGCGAACTGTGCCATGCGTACCCTTTTACTGATGCGAAGATTTGGTTTTTCAGTGCCGCAATTGAAAACAGCCTACCTGACATATATTCGCCCGATATTAGAGTATGCGTGCCCTGTATGGGGTCCACAGGTTCAGAACACTGCCTATATGAGCGAAGTATTCGAATCAGTCCAGAAAAGAGCGGTGAAGGCCATACTGGCTGATCAGTACACTGATTAAGAATCAGCACTGTCTCAACTAAATTTGCCGTCACTCCACGATCGCCGTTTTCAACTTATCTGTAAATTTGGTCAGTTTCTTCTGACAAGTGATAAACACAGAAATATATTACCCCCAATGCTGACAAAAAAAGTAACTACAAGATCAAAAGCAGCAAAGCTAGCCCAGCCCAAGTGTTGCACTAAACGCTTCAGCAATTCGTTTGTGCCTTTTTATGTTTCTGTCTACAATAAGTGACATGTGTATTAATTTTTTGTGTGTCTTTGTTCACTTTATAAATAATAGCGCGATTTAGTCGGGATTTAAACCCTGACTACGAAAGCTTTTATGTTAATAAATGATTCTGATAATACTTATTTTGAACCTCTAACAGTCTATAACGGAATACCCCAAGGTAGTATAACTGGACCCATCTTATTCAGCGTTATGGTAAACAATTTGGCAGAAGATATCCCATTACGATGGAAATTTGTGGATGATATGACTCTACTAGAGGTCGCCAGGAAAAATATAAAAAGTAGTCCACTAGAAATCCTTGAAGATGTTGCAACAGCTGCCCTCAAAAATAAAATGCATGTAAACCCATTGAAATCTACAATTTTAACAATAAATTGTCTAAGCACATCCTCCTCATTTAAGTCTATTATTCCAAGTGAAATTATAACACAAAAAATAAAACTTCTAGAAGTAACTATAACTTCCGATCTTAAATGAGAATGGGCAAAATATCAATGCCCTGCTTCGCATATTTTGAAATTATACATATCTTTTATTCGCCCAACTCTCGAATATGCTTGCCCTCTATGGCACTTCTCATTAAATAAAAATCAAACCAAAAGGTTGGAATCCATCCAGAAAAGGGCTTTAAAAATAATCGCACGGGAAGGGAAGTTGTCTTACTCCTACTTCTTACATAAGTTTAAAATCAAAACCCTTGAAAATGGACGACATGATCTGCTCCTCCGTTTTGGTGGTAATGCGAGAACTACCATCCGAACCGAAGACCCTTTTCCGCCTCCCCATAATCCTGAACGGAAACCTCTCCCAAGAGAGGAAAAAATCGCATCCTCATTCTAGAACCTGTAAAGACTAAAACAAAAAGATATTTAGACAGCTTGATACCAACCTTCACTCAAACCCTTAACACCTCAAATACCTCTTAATGAATTCTTTTATTTTTTTTTTACTCTTTTGACACTCCTGTTATTATTATTTTCTTATGACTTATTTTATTATATGCCGTTTCATGACTAAATTTTTACCTTTAATGCATAACCTGTTTGATATGACATTATTTTAGCTGCTTTATTATTTTTCTTAATTGTTTAATTTCTATTTGTCTGTTTATATTTCTTAATGTTCTGGTGTCCCTGATCCTGATTTCATTGAAGTGCTTGTGATGGTTGTTGTTCACTTCATTTTTTTTTTTGTATGACACGAGCGATTTATCGTTTGTGAAAAGTTTTAAGAATAAAGCCTTATTATATTCTATTCTATATCCTAACGAATTAAAAAAAAATTCAAATAGACATATACATTCACACTCTTCTTCCATATTTTCCTTCAATGATTCTGTAGTGGTTCACTTCCAGGAAAAAACCGTGACAAGGCAGGAATTTTCAACATAGTGTTCCTTCAATTTCAACTCTCCAGTTGGTAGCATCCTAGGAAGTAATATAAAAGATTGATCCATTAAGCCATCACCTCATTCCCTTCAATGATTTTAATTTTACCTCAGATATTCAAAAGACTGATTAATTTAAAAATAAACAAAGCCCGGATATTGATGGCTTTGCTAATACTATGATAGAAATTTAGCTTCTTTTTCTGTCATGACCATTAACTTAATTTTTAAAGATTTTTTGCCAGTTTTATCTGTGGCTTCTTGTCCATCTTCTCGGAAAAATTTTTAATGAAACCTTTATTTAAAAGTTGATACAAGTCCAATTTTTCAAGTTACAGACCGATGTCTAATACTACTATAGCCTACAGAGTCATTAAACTACTTATTCTTAATCGGTTTAAAGAATTCTTCAGCAAGAACAAACTCTGGTCTAATGCACAACGTGGCTTCTGAAAAAAAAACTTTTTTCAACATACAGCTTCTTGAGATAGTCACCAGCTTTCAAAGGGGGGGGCGAGGACTGACCTTCTAAATATATATATATATATATATATATATATATATATATATATATATATATATATATATATATATATATATATATATATATATATATATATATATATATATATATATATATATATATATATATATATATATATATATATATATATATATATATATATATATATATATATATATATATATATATATATATATATATATATATATGATTCCTCGAGAGGGTTTGATAAGGTTCCAAATTAATAACGGCTGTCGAGCTATCTCAAGGTATAACGAAGCCACCAGATTGTCTTTAGGATTGCTACCTTTCTTATAGGGAGAACTCAGCAAGTTTATGTTGGGGATGCAAAATAATCATTGCTCCCGATCCCAAGCGAGTTTCCACAAGAAAGCTGCCTTGGCACAGTGTTGTTTTGTCTGCTCCTGCGGAACAGAGGAAAGTTATTCCTGTGGGAAAGTCGTCAACCATCATCTTTTGCAGTTAATTTTTGTAAATGATATAGTTATATTGTTCTATTTAGTCGGATACAAATATTGCATCCCTACAAATTGATAATGCTCTAATTTTCGACCGATGGGACTACAATTCAGCGATAATAATGTTAAAAATGTTGTTGCATTTTTATAGCTACTCATGCGAATTGGTGCTACCTCAATTACTGAAGTGAGTATGATTAAAGATCCTAGAGTAAGCTTTGAAAATTGCTTAAGATTCTAATGCAGGAGTAACACTCGATTTTCTCCTCTTTTTTCCCTAGGCCGGTAATTTCAACTTATTGCTAGAAAGTGGTAAGGGTCTAACCTCCACGGTTTAAACAGAAAGTAGGGCAATCCGGCCAGATTAATAAATATGATAGTACAGTTTGGAAAGCTGCGTATAATTCTTGCCTGGGGCCAAAAAGGATGGATTTCGTTAGGAATTAAGCTGTAGTTAAAGTGGAGTCTCATAGTCTACGTTGAAGAGGACTATCTGAAATAGTGCAGCCAAATTTTCTTTCCATCGAACCATGTTTGTGCTCTTGACCAGAAAGCTCCGTTCTAGCATACAAGCAGGCGGGCACCAGTTTCATATCGGTTGGACTACAATGGAAAAGTGCCTAAGATAAGTGACGGTTGCCTGATCTCATAGTGGAGACATTGGAGCTTTCACTTTGCTCCTTTCAAAGTAGTGATATGAGAAAGTTGGCCCAAGGCAAGAAAATCAACTTTTGAGCCAATACAGATGTTTTTTTTTTCAACGCTGATCAATAGTCCTTGATGAGATCACAATATATGACAAAATATGTCAAAATATATGACATCAGTTGTTCCGTACAAAAATGCATTCAAGCGAGACATCCTTTTAAAAATTTGCAACTGCAGCGGTAGACATTAATAAAAAAAGAAAGAATTTATAAAAGAAAGAAAAAGTTAAAATATAAAAGAACATTAATAAGAAAAAGTTCAAACTTTAAGCCAGTGGATAGACTCGTAAGTAGCAATTGGCTATTATGCCTTGGTTATCTTTGCGATGAGGGGTCAACATCTTTCACAAGTTGTTGTACCTGTTATTTAATTCTGATGTATTTGAGGGTACGAAAAATTTGATTTATTGTAGCTACAGAGAGAAGCGCACAAATAAAAATAGATTGTTCGAGCACGGTCATCTTCTTGGTTAAGGTATTAGAAAATTCCGTAAATTATTTTTCTTATATTTGATTGAAAGAATAAAGACAGGTTATTATTCAAACCCAGTACCCCCATGGATATGACCTTGATCTTGCTTAACTCCACTGAGGCTTCAAATTGAAATTTTAGTATTCCTACTACTATGTCTGTTTCCACATACTTCTCAATGCTTTTTTCAAAATGCTTCTGTTAAGTTCTGAGAAAACTTTGTCAAAAGCGTCTTCCACAAAATGAAAAAAAGAAAAATGAATTGCAGAAGATTAGCTAGAACGCATTCCAAACTGAGTTTAATTATGAATGAAAGACATAATGCAAAGCTGTCTTTCCCGTTTTAAACGGAGCAAATTTTCTCAGGTTCGTGACTCTTGTTGTGTTTAACTAAAACCAATTTTATAATAGTCTATTATACAAATTCTCTATGATTAGTAAACAGTTCTTGAATTTCAGTAGTCAAATTACCATTCCATCAATTACCATCAAATCCATCAAATTACCATCAAAGTCAAATTACCATCATTCAGTCATTAAAGAAAAAATTCACAGCAAGATTTTTCAAGGGAAAGTAAAGAGCTACATTAAACCAAAGACAAGCAGAAATAGAGTCAAATAATAATTCAAGCGTAAAACAACCATAAATTCATATAATCAAATAAATAAAACTTAACACATACAGACGTTACAATAAATAATCAAGTTGACTTAAAATGGACAGAAACTACCACAGATAGTAAGGTTAACGCCCGTCGAAGGCTTTTAAAAATCAGAACGTTATTTACAATTTACTTCAAGCTACGATAAAAATTCAAACAATTTTTATTTCAAGCTACGGCCTTTTACTCTGCCAAAATATTAAACAAAGAAATAAAATCACCATAATAACAAGGATTACTGAGAAGCACAAGTGAGTGCAGATGAAAAGTTTAATATAAATTGGATATTCATTCCTGAAAGCAATTTTGGACTTATTAACATTACAAAAAAGGAAACGTTTAATACATTTTCTTTTCAGTAAAGTACAAATGGCGTTTGTGGTGTTGTGACGTTGTACTCCTGTTTGTGGTAATTTCTGTTCCTTTTACGTTTTATCTATTTATTGTAACTGATTAATGATTGTTTTAAGCTTGAGCTATTATTTGATTTTATTTCTGCTCGTCTTTGGTTTAATGTAGCTCTTTACTTTTCGTTGAATAACTTCTTTTGTGGGAGAAGCTTTTTAAAATTAGTTTCTGTTCGTTTTTAGTTAATAAAAGGCTTATTTATAAAGCTTTTTCTCTTTAAGAATTACAATTTTGGCTTGCTATTTATATTTTGAACAACATTTTTCGACAAATTTTAATAATAGTTGCACTATAGAACTTTTGATGAATGGGCATAGGGAATATTATTCAAATGAATGGATTGAAAATTTTCTGACGTTTTCTACACTTTTTGTAACAGATTCAATATATAGATAGATTCAAATGTGGCAGATTCAATAATGCAGCATTTCAATAATATTTGTCAAAATTTGCCATGTGCAATAGGACTGAAGATCATTAGACAGTCATTTGGTCTTAATTATTCCAGGGCGCGCAGTTTCCATGGGTCATTTACACTCACATTCATTTGATTCGTGGCCCTTACTGTTTATTTGGAATAATCTTGTTTTTTTTTGTTATATGACTCAATCAAAGTAGGGCAAATATGGTTGAACCAAACTTTGTAGATATGACTTAACGCAAATATGGCTAAAAAATGTAAATATGACTTTCTTGATCTTGCAGTATTTTCTTTAATCAAGCAGATAGTTTCGACATTTTTTTATTTCGTAAGCCAACCTCTTTCTTTTTTTTTCAAGCAAAACTTATATTCTTATCAGATTGAAAAGGTAGAATAAAAATAGTTATGTTATTATTTCTCACCATTTAAGAAAAAAGCTCCGTAACGTGTGTGAAAAAAGGTGATGACCAGCTGTTAGCTCAACTGATAGCATATGTCAAATTAGGCTCAAAAAATATTTTTGGGCCGAGTCGAGGGCCAGCACTCTTTCAAAGCCTGAAACGTAAAAGAAACCTAAAATATACTGGTCTTGCAATGTCTGTGAAGAAAAGTGTCTTTTTTATGCTTTATCTTTTAAACGTGTTTTCTATTGTTGTTTTCCTACCCTTTAAACACATATTTATATTTCAACAGGGAATATGTTGAAATTCAAACAATGCTGTAGAATGCGTGCATGTTTGTAGTTTGCGTTATGTCGATGTCTTTTTCTTTTGTATTTTCCATCCACCTTGTGTCAATGCGTATTGGAAAATTAATCTCTTTGCTCTTCAGGGGTCATAAATGAGGTGAAAATGCTATTCAGTTTGTTCCCTTGCTAAGTGGAAAATAATATATTTATGTATATATAGCTAGTTTTACAAGCTAATGTTGAGTTATATTAAATAAGAAAACCGAAAAGTCTTCTGTATAACTTTGTTCATACTTCCCTATAATAAATTTGATATTTAAAAAGTCATAGAGAAGACTATACCATTTTCCATGTTTAAAGGAAACATAATATTTTTAATTAATTTCATTTTTATGTTCCTGGCTTCCCCCAGGCCATTCAGCGTGTCCCCAGGTGGCGATAGGGGAACACTCTACAGATATGTAGGGTACCTCCATAGCAGGCTCGGACCAAGGGGGGATTTTATCCCTGGGGGTCCATAACAAATACTGGGGCACCCTCGCCCGGGGTCATAAATACAGTTGGAGGAGGAAGAAGGACCCTCAAATGTACACTCAACAGGGCCCACTGGTTTGTCCACAAGTCCCATGAGTTGCAAACCTTCTCCAAGTAATGGGTTAAATTACATAGTAACGTAGAACACTATCGTCGGAGGATCTTCTATAGGAGCACACCTTCGGAAAGGCGTAAGATCCAGATCTATGGACAAAGGCCTCTGCAAATGGCTGCCTCGACCTTTTCGGGGTACCTGCAAGACTGGGGACCTTGCGATCAACTCTATTCCCAGTTGAGGAGTGGCGCCCCTCGAGGAAATTATAGCCTAGTAAACGACACAGCATTCGCACGGGATTCTAACTAATGGACAATTTTTCCGGGCTTGGTTTGTTTTGATGGGCGCCTTTGACCTGAAAAACATCACAATGGCAGGTTTCCCCGAGTTGGGCCACCTCCCTGTAGATAAATAGTATTTGCAGGCGTGGATATATAATGAATCAGAGGTAATAGGCAAGAGACTGTTTATACCGGATTTCGATTCTTGATAAGCGTAGAACATTGTCGAGAATTAAAAACCAGGCTGGGACCACGATAGACCCAGAAATGCACAAAGCCTCCATTCATGGAGGTCCCAGGGACTTCTTGCTGTTCGGTTCTAAGCCGACTTAAGCTCTTCGTTGTAGACTTGAGAAGATATGTTGATCCCCGTCCTGCACTGGTATCCGGGATCATTGCTTTTCCTGAGGCGAAAATAATTTCAATGATTTGAAGAACATGAAAATTGGAACTTGGAATGTTACATTAAAAAATGACGATCGTATCGACATTTTGACTGAAGAATTCAGACGACTCGAACTGGATTTATTAGGAATTTCAGAAACTCATATCCCAGGGGTAGGAAGCATGAAATTAGGTGATATAGAATTTGTTTACTCAGGTAGGAAGGATGGGGTACATAGACAGGGAGTAGGGCTCATGATGAATAAGGAAGCTGCTAAGTCTTGTTTAGGCTGGGAAGGTATTAATAATAAATTACTAATTGCCTCTCTTATGACTAAAAACTTTAGGGTATCAACTATAGTAACATATGCCCATTTGGAACTAATTGATAGAAATATTAGGGACTCAGATAAATTTTACTTAAAATTAACAGAGGGAATAGACAGGATCCCACATTGAAATATAATGCCTTTACTGGGAGATTTTAATGCCCAGGTTAGTAGAAATAGGGATAGATGGTATCCCAGCCTAGGTAAATTTGGTGTAGGAAGAGAAAACAGTACTGGATACAGACTTTTGCAATTTTGTAGGTATAACAATCTAGTTATAATCAATATGGTGCTTGGTCATAAAATGGCTCATAAGTTAAGTTGGTATTCATGTAATGGTAAGACAGTAGACTTTATTGATTGTACTATAGTAAACTAAAGACTTGCAGGATCAATATAAGATAATAGGGTATACAAGAGTGCCGTTATTGATATTAAAGGTAAAGATCTCCATCTAGCAGTGTCAATTTAAAGCTGAAATATCGGAAGGGTAACTACCTCCCGGGAAGTTATGTTGTTGGTAGACTCCAGGATGAGAATTTGAGAGAAACTTTCCAGGAACAGTTGAATACTATACTTAAGAGTTTAAAATTTGATAATGTGGAAGACGGTTGGAATAATTTGAGAAAAATAATTTGTGAAGTTGCTGAAGGTGTATTAGGGAAGAAAGCTAGAACTGCAGCTAAGAATATTAGCGAAAAAGCTTTACGTTTAATAGAAAGGAGAAAGGACTTGTACAAGAATTATCTGAGTGATAGATCGTATGAAAACAAAAAGAAATGTAAAGAAAGTGGAGAAAGCATTAAAATATGAACTAAGGAGGTGTGAAGTGGAGGCCATGGATAAAATTGCCGAGGATCTGGAAGATGCAGCTAGACGGCATAATAGTAAAATATTGTACTGGCACGTTTACAAATTAAGACGGAGGAGTCAATCCGGACTTGGCCCATTTAAAGATAGGAATGGGGTCGCAATTACCGATAAGGAAAAAACTAAAGAGTGGTGGGCCGAACATTTTGAGAATTTGCTTAACCGAGATTGAGTTACAGGAAAAAATATAGAGGAAAATGAAAAAGTTTGTGATACCTTGGATGTGAAGGAAGATTTGTTTTGTGAGGAGGAATTAGCAACAGTACTAATAGGATTAAAGAATAATAAGGCTACAGGTGCTGATAGGGTGGTAAATGAGTTTCTTAAATATGGTGGCTCTGAGGTTAGAAATAAGTTACTGAAGATTATGAATGTGATTTTCAAAAAAAGGGAAGTACCTAACGATTTTAGAAAAACGTTACTTAAAACACTTCATAATAAATGTGATGAGAACGAGCGTGTTAATTATTAAGGGATTAGTCTGGTCTCTGTAGGTAACAAATTACTTAGTAATATGATACTTTTTAGACTGAGATATGCCGTAAACAAAGTCTTAAGAGAAAAGCAGTGCGGTTTTAGAAAAGGTAGAGGATGTGTCGACCAAATTTTAACTCTTAGGCTAATAATTGAGAAGTGCATGAGTTTTCAAACACCTTTGGTCCTCAGTTTTATAGATTATGAGCAAGCGTTCGATTCTGTTGATAGAAGAGCTTTAGTAAGGGTTTTATCCTTGTATGGTATACCAGACAAATACATTAAAATGATTAGTAATATGTACGAGAATAACACTGCTGCAGTTAAGGTAGGAAATGAGGTTAGTAGCTGGTGTTGTATTAAATCAGGAGTTAAGCCGGGTTGTGTTCTATTCCCATTTGCATGGATTATTTTGATGGACTTTGTTTTAAGGAGCACAGGAAAGGCAGTGGAAGACCACGGAATCAAATGGGGAGGAAAAGGTCTCCTGGACTGGGTAATGAAAAGATTGATCAGGTGGGCAGCTTCACTTACCTTGGTAGTTTTATTAGTAAAGATGGTGGGAGCAGGGAAGATGTTAAATATAGAATAGCCAAGGCTCAGGGTGTTTTTTCATAGTTAAAAAAAGTTTGGAAGAATAGGAAGATAAGTATGCAAACCAAGATTAGAATATTAGAACCTACAGTGATGACAGTGGTCAAATATGGCTCTGAAGCTTGGACGCTCCAAAAAGCGGATTAAGATTTGCTAGATGTTTTCGAGAGAAATTGCTTAAGGACTGTTCTGGTTATCCGACTGACTGACTGTATTTCAAACAATAGGCTATACGAAAAATGTGGTTCAATACCGCTCTCTAGGGCTATAATGAAAGAAAGGTTGAGGTGGTTAGGGCACTTTGTGTGGATGAAGGACGACAGATTGTTCTTTTCGGTCAGCCGTCTAAGGCTAAACGGAAAGCAGGTCGTCCCCGTTTGGGGTGGGAGGACGTCATAAAGAAAGATTTAAAGGAAATGGCAACTTCATGGGCGGGTGTAAAAAGGGAGGCTTTGAATAGATTGGGGTAGAGGAGGATCGTGCGGAGCTGTGTTGGCCTCAGGCGGCTTGGTGCTGCGGTGAGTTGTTAGTAGTAGTAGTAGCTTCTATAGAGGTAAAGTCATTCTGACCTTATGTTTTGACATTGATAACAGACATATACTAAGTAACGCTTCATTATAATAATCCTATTCTGTTATATTATGATCGAATTACTTGTTTGTTTGAATAAATTTATTTTGAGCTCATTTATTAAAAAAGGAGAAAAAGATTAAGTCAAGAATCAATGCAATCATATGTTTCCAATTGAGGTTCCCTTGGTTTTGAAAATTTAATTAAGGTTAATCTATGCCTAGAAATTTAAATCAGATCGACATAAACAAAGAAAAACTTTACACTGGAATCAATACAGCCACTTTTCAATCTTCTTTTTGTCCTTGATGAGCTCCCCTTGGTCCCTCCCCTAAGTCAAAATTTAGAATCTTTGGCCCCGACAAAATCCGTAATTGTGTCAATATCATGCTGTTTAATTTTTTTATAGTTGATTTTAATTTGAAAAGCACCCAGTATACTGGTAATTGGTATAAGTGGCAAATATAAACGGTTGAAACTTAGTTGGGCACAGTGGCCTAACTTCGTGAAAATCCTGGTAGGGGGGAGGGCAAAGTTGGAGCCGATTTTCCCGGAAAATGACAGTGAAAAATGAGATATACAGTACCATATTGGCAAAGATATACTAAAGAAAATTGATTTGTTTCTGTGGATACTTGAACTATGTAGGCCTATCTTAGTTTTTGACGAGTCTAAAAGATTTTTTAAGACGCTAAATTTCAGCTAGGGGGCGACAATTGCCCCCCTGCCCCATAGCAAATTACGCCCCTTGTTGAATGTGCAATTTATTTTAAATAATTTGGTTTATGAAATTTCAGCTGTTGTAAATAATTGTTCTAATCTTGATCGTAGTCCAAAGTTGACTAGTATTCTAAGGTCCCAAATTCGGCCTAATGAGTTACAAGTTTTCAAATGACCTCTTAACAACTGAAAGATTATGCAGTGCCCCACTAGTAGCACAAAAAAGGGATGTGTCACTGCCCAAACTGAAATGTAATTTCTCGTTTTTTTTTTAAATAGGCAGCTAAAAACCTCCAGTAGAGTTTTCGTCAATTGTAATTCCAGCGATACACCTTTATTCCGATCCATCGCCATTCCTGAGGGACTTCTAGCTTTTCCCCGTAATCTTGTCTTCGCAATAAAATTTTCCTATTATGATGAACCGAAGCAGTATTTACATTCCTCGACCAGCATTAAACGACGAATTTTTCTCACTGGGCAATTTCTTTAAGACGTGTTTATAACCCTTCAGTTAATATGGGCCATGGTTCGCTCTTAAGCGGGCAACAATGGTATTCTGGGAGCCACTTTCTTGATTACTTTGGGACCTTTCTAACACAACAGGGCACTACCTAATTCTCTAAAAATAGAAAAAGGGACATTCTCTAAAGACATGAACTTATTCGTTATTCCCGTCTTTGAATCCTATAGTTCGGCATGAATAAAAAATTAACAATAATCAGAAATGGTTTTTTATTAGTGGATTGTAGAAGGATTGCCACCTTTACAGCTAAATTAGAAACCAACAATTTTACATCCGAATAAACTTAATTTCCACAGATCTATCAATAGCACTCCCTCTCCTGTAATGGGAATAAAAAGAACCCAACATTCACAAATATCACATGGTTATAAAGAGTCAAGGGGTCTTCTTTGAGTAATGCACCCTAATGCATATTTAATTCTTCTTCTTTTTCGGTGCAAATTACCAGTAATTCACAAAAGGTGCATTCAGTAATGCACCATAATGCATATCTAATTCTTCTTCTTATTCACTGTGAATTACCACATCCATGTGAGTTATCAGACCAAAAAGTGTCAGTAGTAAATTTAAAATTGTGGGATAAAAACTCATGCCAATATTTTATTCTCCTAGCAACAAAACTGTTATCAAATAAGAAGAAAAAAGCATAACTAATAGTAGGTACATAAAAATTTATCACTTTTCGGACGATAAATTAGTTCAATTGCAAAAGGTGCAAAATAGTAAGCCAATACACCAAGATAAGAAAGAAACATGATATTACAAAGTCTACATAACAGCCCTTGAAAAAAAAAAAAAAAAAATTGTAACCATAAATTTTAAACAAAGATAATTTCAAATTACTAATTTTTTTTCGTCAGTTGACCACATTTCAGTCCGGCCCCAGCATGTGGGAAAGTTATCCCTAGTAGACCTCTTTCTTTCTTCATCATCAACGGTTTATGTTGATAGCATTAGTAGTTTCTGGTAACAAACCAAAGACGGGGCTTTAAAATCGGCCTTACTTTGATGATAAACGAATCCCCCTTTCATTACTTGCCAAAACAAGTTAATGGCAATCAACCAAATATTGGAATCAGCTAAGGAATGAAGTTCAGTCCCCATTTCCAGTGTACTGGACGTCTGCTCTTTCCACTTCATTAACCAGGACACCAAAGCTATCTAAGTTTTTTTTCGTATCTAAGTGATAGTTAAAATGTAGTTAATACAAAGTGGTAGTTAATAATAAAACGAAAATTTGTTACTAACAGGGCTAGCGACAGTGAAACATTGGGGGACAAATTCAAACTAATATGCAAGTAGCAGTAATCTTGTCTGGAATCAGTTAGTCTTAAGCCAAAATTATTTCAAGGACTGTAGAAAGCATCCTTATATAATCAAAACGAAAAAAACGCCAAATACACATTGGCGACTCTGAGAAAAAAGATACAACATTACAAAAGAATTTCTCACGTTATGCTATTACCACATAGTTGGTAAATAAATCACAGTCTCTCGCATCCAACTAAATCACTAAAACATACTACAAATCACACCAAGAAATCTTTGAGATACGGTTGAGATGTTACTTCTACTGCTCCTTCTTTTTGCCAATTGGAATTGCAGAGCGGACCCTGAAATAGGAAAAAATATTGTCATATGTAGTCAAAACAGAATTTGAGTGGTTCACAAACCGAACAGACTATTTCTATGTTTTTTTCTTTTTTAATTTGTGCACCAAGGCAATCGATTAACTTTTGACTTTGTAAATTCACAACAAAATTCCCAATAAATAAGGATTGATGCATGGAAAACGAAAATAGGAGTTTACCCTTTGGCTACAGTACTTTCTTCTTAGAAAGTCAGTTGGACAAACTACATACCAACATTTGCTCCAAAAATGTCAAAGCTCAAACATACACATAAAGGAAGATTATTAGGCTGTGGTCACTTTATTTCCTTTATTTACTTTATGGGTTAAAAAATATGGCTACTCAAATATCCATAACTGAAAAGAAGAGGGGGGGGGGCCACGATCTAGAAATTTCTCAATTCCCTCAAGTCTTCTTAGGAAACCTCACTCTTTATCCGTCTAGGAAAAAGGACAAAAAGAAATCAATTGCACCCTCTAATGCAATATTGTACATTTAATAGTACATCCAAAAGTGAATAAGAAACTAATAACAGCTGAATCTTCAGTAATTTTACATCGGAAGATATGGATTTAGAAAGGGCAAGCGCCACTGACTTTATTAAAAATTTGAAAATTTCAAATCAAATTAGACAACGGAAATAATTAATCAACAATGCTATAGGATTAAAGCTGGAGTTTCTCTGTAAAAAGTTAATTAACGTTTTCATTTAGAATCTAGAATTATTTCAATTTAGTCAAAGTCCAGTCTGCTCAAGTAGGACTAGGTTAGCTTGTCAAAATCTTAAAAAATAAAGTAGACTCTTTGACTTCAAGCTTTTAGGCATATAGGTGGCAGAATCCTGCTTTCCTTACCCTCGCCTACATAAGTACCCCCCCCCCCCCAAAGTTCAACACCGGTTTAGGTCAGGCCAAAAAAGGGAATCTGGCTTCCAAACTGAATTTCGACTCACGTCGCGACCTAGCTTAATTTTCAGGCTGTATAGTGCGTAAAAGGCGTTATTTTTTCTGGTTGATTAATTTTGCCAAAAAATTGTTACGACCTCGAGACCGCCTAAGATTGGATCTAATTGGACTTACGTAAAAGAGATTTTACAATGAATCAAGTATGAAATGATAAATTTAAGCATTTTTATTGAAAAAGAAAAATAAGACAAGGCAACAAATATGTTTTTATAATTTTTTTTTTGAATAATTCTTGATACCTATAATAAAAAAAAAGTTCTTCTGATATGTTAAATGGTTTTTTTTTCGTAGCAAAATCACGTGTCTTTAAAGATTTGATTCATGTTGGAACGAGTCACTCTTTATTTACAGTTCATAGCATGAACTGTATATTAATAATGACAAGCAAAAACATAAGACAAACAGGATAAATGTATGTTCGAATTCCATTTTTGAAATATTCATTGACTGCTTTAATAAAATGGCAACTTCACATTTCTTATTACAGAAACAAAAGTGAAGATCCATTCGGATTCGTTGACACAAAAGTGCAAAACAGTTAAAGTAGTTAATACTTAAACAATTTGAAACATTAAGTCCAGAGTCACTAATATTTCCTATGATGAAATAAAATTAAATTTGGACTATTTTACGGGAAACGATTGGGCAAAATTATTTCCCCAGCGAGATCATCTTACAAATAAAGAATAAGTGCCAAGATATTTTCTTAGCTTTCAACTTGCACGTGGAAACAAAGTGAATTATTTCACGCCAGGGAGAGCAGGGAACCAATTTACATAAAAAGATCCGCACATCAATAGCAAAAAAAGAAAGAAAAAAAGGAGAAAAAGAATTGAATATTGACAGAACTTATTAGGAAGTAATGTTTATAGGTTAAATTTTCTTTAATAGATTAGGTTGTCAATATTGTAACGATTTGCAATATTATAACTAAAAAACAAATTTTTGTCCCAGCAAATAAAAAATTATGAAGAGCATATAAAATAAAACCACATAAAATATCATGCTAAAAAGACAGAACTAAGATTGAGTGTCCAAGAGAATTCAGTAATTCATCTCAGAAATCAGAATAAAAATCCTTGATGTCTTTTTTTTGGCGGAACAGCAAATCCTAGTCGGGAACATCGGGTGGCTTCATTCAAACCATGGCCGTATTCAGGGGGAGGAGAAGAGACAATTCCCCCCCCCCCTGAAATTTAATTTTTGTCTGATTCACACAAATACGTTTTTTTTGTTTTTTTTTATACAAAAACACCTTGATAATCACTGATCTTTTTTTGTGAACCCCCTCCAAATTTTTTTTGGCCCCCCCCCAAACAAAAATCTTGGATATGACCCTGGTACAGCGGATCTATATTTTTAGGTTTTTTCCCTCCTAACTTAAGTTTTACCCTACATTTTCTTTGATTTATTTTTATACAATTCGACTTTTTTAGAGGCTGCTCACAGCCCCCTAAAGTAGATTCCTGCATATATGGCTGGTCCTGTTTAATTTTCTTAAAATTCCGGGGTCCTAAGATCTCTCTGTAGAACAATTACTTTCCCCTTTATTGAGAGTGATTTCTCCATTAAGCTAGAGTTAAACATGTAGAAAACGAATACACAAGACTCCAGGGGTGAGGGACTCCAGCCCTTTTTGATATAGTTTCAAGATTCGCACGATTTTATCCAATAGCCTAGATTTTTGACACCCCCCCCCCCTTCACAAAAGAAAAAAACTTCATATCAATTTGCACAAAAGAATTGAACAAAAAGGGAAATAAAAGTAGTTACACTGAAAGAGAGATATTTGGTTATAGCAGTACTACGATTTAAAATTTATTATTCAGTCGCTTACGGGCAATAATTTGAAACAAAGAGTGAAGCATAGTAAACTACATGGGAAATGTATAACTTGAGCTATATATTTGCACATTAAGGGGTTTGGGGGTAAAGTAAAGTCTAGATAAGATGGGAAGATAAGTTTACAAACCAAGATCAGAATATTGGAAGCTTCGGTGATGACAGTGGTCAACTATGGTGCTGAAGCATGGGGACTCCGAAAAACGGAATAATATTTGCCAGATGTTTCCCCGAGAAATTGCCTACGGATCGTTTTGGGTACCCGAATGACTGACCGAATTTGAAACAGTAGGTTGTGCGAAAAGTGTGGTTCAATACCACTTTCTAGAGCTATAATGCGAAAGGTCGGGTCGGGATGGCTAGGGCACGTTATGCGGTTAAAGGATGACAGATTACCAAACATTGTCATTTTCGGCCGTCTAGGGCTAAACTAAAATAAGTTCGTCCTCGCTTGGGGTCGGAGGACGTCGTAGGGAAAGGTTAAAAGGGAAATGGAAACATCCTGCGAGGATGCAGAGGGAGACTTTGAATAGATTGGGATGGAGGAGGAGCGTGCGTAGCTGTGTTGGCCTCAAGTGGTTTGATGCTACAATGAGTTGTTAGTAGTAGTATATCATTCCTAAAAACGCTTCAATTTACTTTTCCTTCTCTTCCTTAATGTGCAGATATATAGCCCAAATTATGTATTTCCCATACAATTTGCTATATTCTTTTGTTTCAACTAACCCGTAAATTTAAGCAACAAATCCGCGAGAAACACTGACCCGTAAATAGTGGCACAGGCATAACGGGAATCTATCATTGCTCAAACGCCATTCAGTCTGACAATTTCTATCTTTCATTCTCCTTATAAGTTTTGGAAAGATTTCATCGAAAACAGACAGTCACGCATTTCCTACATAGTTTGAAGGGAGTCCAGAACTTCTGACACAATCAATGTTTCTATATATTATTGACATATGTCTAGTAATCTTTAGACTGACTTAATGATGTCATAGATACGCTGATTCATACACCCAACTTCTCAATTGGTGTTTAAAATGATTCAGAAAAAAAAGAGATAAGAATAATCTGAAAGTTACTATGGGAAAAGATTTCACATTCTTTTATTTAGTTTTTATCTACGTTTCTACGAATTCGTTCAGCAAAAATAAAGCAAGAGCAAATACCCATTTTGAAATGCTCGAATTTGCAATACTGTCAACTCTTCAAGTCAAAAAATTAACTGGACAATTAATAAAAATAAACCATTCACTACTTTTTCTGCAGTAAAAGAAAAAAAAAACAAAGAAAAAAAAAACTAATAAACAAGACTCCAGGGGTGAGGGACTCCAGGCCTTCACCAAGACAAAAAGAAAAGAAAAACTAACAGTTATTTCTCTTTTTCTTGGAAACATTGAATCTAGATATAAAACCTTACTTAATTTAATTTAGGGATTGGCCCCCGCTGTGGAAAGGTTGGCGACATGTTTGCTACTTCTTCCCGTAAAAAAGATCCAGCAACCGAAACGTCGTTTCAATGCCCTATACCGCATCAACGGCTCAGGAGAATCTTTATTTTTTCTTTAATTTAATTTGAACGACCGGAAAGAGATACGGCAAAGGATCAGCCAAAATCCTACTTGGGCTGCCACTGATGTTACATTTTTCCATATCTATAGACGAGCCTAAAAATTTAAGTCTCTTTCCTTTCTCCTTTTCCAAAAGCCCTTTTTTTAATTATATCCACAATGCATACCTTAATAGTTCGTAATGCGAGTTTTTTCTTGATTTTTTTTTTTTACTTTCGAAAATGTGTTGAAAAAGAACTCCAGAATCTATTTCTGTTCAGAAAAAGTGTGCTTACTATCTGTATGTTTATTTATTCCAACTGAGAAATATTTTTTCGTGACCGGCACCAAATTATACCCTATTTCAAAACAGACACGTAAACGAAAAAAATATACATAAGTATAATAAAAAAAATTCATAGAGGGAGCACAAATCCGCAAACCCCTTCATGACCACACAATAGACAAAATATAAAAGTAGGTTATAGTAGAATAACACGGGATTTGGCCGAGATTCAGAAGGGATCCATCCTATTTCAGGGTTGGGAGAGCGGCTCCAGAAAATACCTGTTGACAGCTTTTACATGAGGAAACAGTATGTACTTTTGATTCCTGGCTAAACCACTGATTGAATTTTTTAAAGCCCTAAAAATGAGCTTCTAAATTGAATATCATTGCTCTTTTTTTAAAGTTACTGTTCACGAAACTAAAAAGCTGTTCACGAAAAAAAAGCTGTTTACTGTTCACGAAAGTAGTTTATAGTGGTATTTAAAAAATTGTCAGCCCTAAAAATGAGCTTCTAAATTGAATATAATTGCTCTTTTTTTAAAGTTACTGTTCACGAAACTAAAAAGCTGTTCACGAAAAAAAAAGCTGTTTACTGTTCACGAAATTAGTTTATAGTGGTATTTAAAAAATTGTCAGCCCTAAAAATGAGCTTCTAAATTGAATATCATTGCTCTTTTTTTAAAGTTACTGTTCACGAAACTAAAAAGCTCGTAGTTTATAGTGGTATTTAAAAAATTGTCAGCCCTAAAAATGAGCTTCTAAATTGAATATCATTGCTCTTTTTTTAAAGTTACTGTTCACGAAACTAAAAAGCTCGTAGTTTATAGTGGTATTTAAAAAATTGTCACAAGTTATTCTTTCAAGATCAAAGTCTCCTCTCCCCTCATTTATTACATTAGTTGACGTTTTAGGATCAAAACAATTGATTGACACTTAACTTCGTATTCGTGTATACTATAATGTCACAAATAACGCAAACACTTTCTAACATTTAGCATACGGTTTTACCATTTTTTCTATTTTTTATTATTGTTACTCAATTCTTCAGTATACTTGAGCGCATTTTTCAGACTAAAGGAAGCAAATTTTTTTTCCCTTTCACAAAATATTTTTTGAATTGAAGTCGCAACCATCAATGAATTTATTATTGAATTTTCTCTTTTTTCATTGTTATATTCACAAATATCATTTTTTTTATATCGTGGATAAAAATAAATTATTATTACTAGTGCAACACTTGTAGAGGATGCTCTGCTTAGACTAGGGTAATACCATCGCCTTATCAGTTCTTTGGCGATATTTGTTGTTCTTTATATATTACTGTTTTTAAATAACTTGTTTTATGTTGATGCTCAGTTTTGTTTCTGGTTCTTCTACCAAATTCACCAATAATTTGGTTAATTGAATTCTTTAGATTAGCTGTGTTTGCTCACTTTAGTTCATTTACTTCAGATTTTTTAAACATTCTGTTTATATTACTTATAACGGAGTTTGTTTTTGTATAGTGCGTTTATATTCAGGCGTTGCCCGAAATTTATGGTTACTAATCATTGTCCAACCTTTGATTGACTATTCAGTAGATATTGTGTAGATTTTTCAGCCATTTTCCCGATATTGGGCAATCCTGTAGGAGTACATCCTATCTTTTGCAGGAGTTTGTTATTGTGGCAGTAAAAGAAGCAGCTTTTTTTGTTTTCGTATTCTTCTTCTAACATTATAACCGTCTAACTCCATGATTTTCAATGTGGGGCACACGCCCCACCAGTGGGCCCGAAGGCCCGAGGGGGGGGGGGGGGGGGGAAGGGGCGCGCCGTCCCCCAAATGTTTCGACATTCTTCAAACAGCGATTGGGTAATATTAACGAAGATCCCCCCCCCCCCAATAAAATGAGCCTCAGGACGTCCTTGCCACTGGGGCATGGAATTATTTTGGTGGGTCATGGGCGGAACGTACACCGTTCAACTGAAAATATTCCAGAGCCTTAATAAAATAAAATATAAAAAATAAACACATAAATGACGTCAGATTCACACACATTTAAACAGTGAAACTGATACATGATAGTATTGCCCCGACGTCATGCATTGTATGAAAGGTAATTTCCGTTCCCGTAGTTCCTTACCATTTGCTTCAAGTTACTGACCGTTTCTCAAATGATAAACAGTCTCTAAATGAATATTATGATAAAATAATTTAGTGCTTAAAACAAGCAGAGGCGATTACTGTTCCTCTAGAAAAGATTAAAGTTAAAACTAGAAAACCAGAATGGGTTTTGGACCCAGAATTAAAAGTTGTAAAGAATAAAGCTAAGTTTTTGGCTACAAATATGGGTGTCTTGCGGTCGGCCAAATCGAGGAGTTGTCTTCGATCTGAAGCAAAGTACCTAGCGTGCTTATAAAAAAAGTTTACGGCAGTCTAGGGTATCTGGTTTTGATTTTCCTGCGTCGAGAAAGGAGTGGTCTTATGTTCTGAATTCGGATAAGCTTAGTAGTGATTTTTCTGAAAGTCCTATAGCAGTTCATACTTGGGTGTCGTATTATAATGATATTTTCGGCAAGGTGAACCGGGAAGTTGAAAAGCTTTTTAGTATCCTTCTTGAGTCGTGTTTTCGGAATCGTATTTCTCAAAGTAATGTATTACCAGTTTCTACTGTTGATCTTGGTCAAGCTATTAAGAACATGCAATCTAGCTCTGTTGATCAAGACGGAATTTCTTCTTATCATCTAAAAGTAGTTTGTCCAACTTTGATAGATCACCTTCAGCTACTGTTTCAGATGTGTTTATCTACTTCTATGGTTCCCGACAGTTTTCTCCGTGGCACAGTCACCTCGGTTTTGAAGCGTGGAAAAACTTCGTCAGAGTGTAGGTCTTATTGACCAATTACTGTTTCATGCACTCTTAGCAAAGTTTTTGAATATATTCTTCTCCCTTTCATTTCAGAAAATACTAATTTTGGTGAAAACCAGTTTTGCTTCCAAAAAAGGCTAGGATGTCAGCACGTCCATCGCGTTCTATCTACTCTCCTGTTGCAATCCGTTAATGATAAATTCCCTCTTCATATCTGTGTTCTTGATCTTTCAAAAGCTTTCGATAGTATAGTCCACTCACATGCACTCTATTCCCTTTTTTCCAACAATATTAACCTTTCTATTGTTGTTTTGTGACGTGACGGTACTGGTATTCTATCTCTTTTATTTGGGTAAAATATAATGGAGTAGTTTCTGATTCAAAGGTGTTTCTTCGGCGTGGGGTCCGTCAAGGTGGTGTGCTTTCTCCAACTATTTTTAAGTTATGTATTGCTCCCATCCTTTCATATTTGCCTTCGACTTTCATTTCTGATGGAATTGATGTCTCGCATCTTGCTTATGCGGACGAAGTTCTCCTTGTCAGTCGTTCTAGGGCTGGGCTCTCACATTCTGTCAGCTGGATCTCAGACCAGTTCAGACGGATTGGGCTTATGTTGAACGTTGATAAGTGCGAATATACTTAATTTAATTCGAGTGCGAGTTTCCCTCTTAACTGTGGGTTTTTCTCTATTCCCTGTGTATATTCTTTTCGGTGGCTTGGTCTTCACATTACTAATAATCTCAAAACACTTCGGGCTATGACAGTTTCTAATGCAAAAAAAAAAAAAAATCAGATAGGATATTCAAAAATTATTGCAATTTTTTTTCTTGATTTACTCCGCTTCTTTTTTATAGTGGGTAATAAATAAATTATTATTATTATTATAGAACATACTTAGAGGAGAGTGGCTGGATGGGACCCATTTGAGCCATTTCGGCGATTTTTTGAGGGGGTTGTGCATTAAATTTTTCGAATCGGCGAGTTTTTTGAGGGGGAAAATCGTTCATTCGGCGTATTTGCACTAGGAAAATAGAGCTTTCGGCACATTTTCACTTTTAGGCGGCGCAACTTTAAACCAAGCAGCTGGCAACACTGCCTAGAGGGCAACTCGAAAAGAGATACCAAGTTAATGGCCTTTTAAACTTTCTTCAGGTGAATACGCGTAAAATTTTGGGTAACAGAAATTAAATACCACAAGAGGCATGAGGATTTTAGAAATGCCCAGGTGGGACATGGCCCAAATGCGATTGGGAACCACTGGTCTAACTCTTGATATTTTCTTCTTTGATTTTATTTTTTCTAAAGATTAATATAATTATTTTAATAGATTTTATGTTCATTGTTCTATCCCCGAGAAAAAAAAAAACAACCTTGATTTTCCTAATTAATTTCTTATTTTTTGTAATCTTTTCTTCTTGATGCTAGGTAAAAAAAAACCTTCATTTACATTAGTTCAAGTTTGCTGTTTTCTTTTCTGATATTGAAAAAGGCAATGCAGCAATCCAGTCGAACACTCAAAAAAAAAAAAAAAAAAAAAAAAAAAAAAAAAAAAAAAAAAAAAAATTGTAATTATACTGTGGTTGTAGGATAATTCTTTTGAGGGAGGAAGAGGATGCAAAGACATGGAGGGGGAGATATTCCGCCCTCTTAATTGGGTTCTGTGGAGGGATACCCCTCCCTTTTAGAGAAATTGGTAAACTTACTTTGAGGATATTTCTTCAAACTTGCTTTGAATATTGTCATTTAAGCTTATTTGTAACAAAGTGTTGTGACACAATAAATTTTCGTTCTTTTTCAATTAGACTTTGCGTTCCTTTTATTGGATTAAAATTTGAAATAGTAACAACAAGTACAACAATGGGTAGAGAAAGTCTTTATCCTTTTTATTGGCTCAAAATTTCACACAGAAGGACCAATCAGGTGAAAAATTGATTCATTTATCAGGTGACATATCGATTCATTTTTTTTTTAGATATACTCTTCCCTTTTAATTATACTGTGGTTGTAGGATAATTCTTTTGAGGGATCTGAGGATGCGAAGACATGGAGGGGGGGATAGTCATACCTCTTAGTTGGGTTCTGTGGAGGGATACTCCTCCCTTTTAAAGAAATCGAGAAACTTACTTTGAGGATATTTCTTCATACTTGCTTTGAATCATTGCCAAATTAGAATCGATTACTGATTGATTCGTCTCGTACACTTTCGGAAGGGAAAATACAGCCATGTATCCTAAACAAAAGGGAAGTTAACAACATACTAGCCACCAGATCTCAAAGATAGAAATTTATTACAAGCAAATGGAACAGGGGCAAGACAGACGAGGAAGTGAAATATTATTATAAAGTTGGTAAATTTTCTCTAACTTCATCCCCAGAATATAATTCCCCAATTTTTTACTTTGACAAATATACCCCTGTCCCCCCTCCCCGGAAACGAAGTCTTGTGTACATGCATCGGTCTTTTCTGATTTGTGTAGTCCATTTCCATGAAGTTATCGAAAAAAATGCAAAAAACAAAACTTTCTTTTGGCTCAATGTACTTGTAATAAAGTAAAGATATATTTAGAAACGCAAACGGTTATCTCATTGGAGTGAATACACCAAGAGTGATAACCAGTTGTCTAAAAACACTTGAGCACCTTTAACACTCCAGCAAAAAAAGAAAAGCAATATTAATCAAATAAAATATAACAGACGACCAATAGCACTTGACAAAAAAAAAAGAAAAAAAAAGACGACCAATAGCACTTGACGAAAAAAAAGACGACCAATAGCACTTGACAAAAAAAAAAAAAAAAAAAAAAAAAAAAAAAAAAAGACGACCAATAGCACTTGACGAAAAAAAAAAAATCTCGATCAGGATCCAGACCAAGTCCTGACTAACGCCTTAACGAAGCCTGCAGTCTCGATGGAGCAATGCCAAAGTGAAGTTATTTCTTTTTCTTCCGAATCAACCAAAGACTTCACACGCATTTCAATCCAAATAAATAAGGAAGGGGTAGAGCTAAGAAAATGAAAACTTCTTTCCATAAACTAATCCGGCTTGTAGATTTATTATATAATGTTTTCATTGGCTCGGAACATCTGGAACACGACTTGTCAAAAAATCATCAAACCTCAATAGTGTCGACCAGGCATTACGTTTAATACCACATTTATCATCTGGTCCATAAAAATAATATTTCAGTCTTAGAAAGCTCCTATTAAGTAATAGACCAAACTGACTGTTAAATTGTAATTATCATTATTGACTAGGCTTGGATTGTTGACAGCATGTCGAATTCACATTTCCATTTACCCATCCGATTGTAATTTTGAGTTTCAATTTGAATTAGAAACTGGTCAAGCAGAATTATCGCACTAATTGTCTTTTTTTGGACCACTAACTACTTATAGTGGTCCGCTTATATATGTTTCATGTATCATATTTTAACATTGAGAAAAATAAAACACCCTTCATTTCCTTTGTCGGTGTCAAACTTTTTGTATTCCTTTCTTCTAGAAGGTAGGTAGCAAAAAAATCCTTCATTTTCCACATTAATTTAAACGTCTGTTTATTATATATTCTTGATGCTAGGTAGGAAAAACATATTATTTCCGCATTAATTCCACGTTTTTTTCCTTTGGATGCTAGGTAGCCAAAAAATACCCTTCATTTTCCGCATTGATTTTATGTTTATTGTGTTCTTTTCTAATACTAATTAAATAAAAAAAACAAGTTTTTTAAACTGAAAGTAAGGAGCGACATTAAAACTTAAAACGAACAGAAATTATTCCGTATATGAAAGGGGCTGTCCCCTCCTCAACGTCTCGCTCTTTACGCTAAAGTTTTTTATTGTTTTAACAAATAAAGTTGTGAGACAGAGTCAAACTTCAGCGTAAAGAGCGAGGCGTTGAGGAGGGGACAGCCCCTTTCATATACGGAATAATTTCTGTTCGTTTTAAGTATTAATGTCGCTCCTTACTTTCAGTTATAAAAACTTGTTTTTTTTATTTAATTTCTGATCGTTTTTTAGTTAATGCAGCTTTTATTTGCATAAAAATTTTACTTTTCTTTTGCTAAATGGATGTCTTTACAAATTAACTTACGTAACTAACTTCTATATTCGTATATTTTTCTTCTGGCAAAAAATACAAAGTTGCAGATTTTTGCAGATATGAGCTTGAAACCTATGTAATAGGGTTTTCTGATACGCTGAATCTGACGGTGTGATTTTCATTACAATTCTTTCACTTGTAGGGGATGTTTCCCCCTCTTTAAAAAATCGAGTAAATTTTCTCAGGCTCGTAGCCTTTGATGAGTAATACTAAACTTAATAAAATTTATATATTTAGGATCAGCATTATAAACACATTCTTTTGATACATTTATTGACATCAAAATTTCGTTTTTAAAAGTTTCGATTACTATTGAGCCGTATCGCTTGTTTTTTTATTGTTTTTTTTTATTACGTATATGTTATTACTTATATGAAGGGGTTCTCCCCTTAGTCAATACCACGCTCTTTACGTTAAAAGTTAAAAAAATTTTTGATTCAGAAACCCCTGAATCACAAAGGCCTTTTAATTAGAATAGATAGCTCTTTTGAAAGCACTAAAAAAAAACTGTAGCGTAAAGAGCGAGGTATTGACTTGGGGGAGAACCCCCTCACATACGCTATAATTTCTGTTTGTTTTAAGTTCTAATATTCCTTCTTACATTTCAGTTGAAAAAACTTGTTTTTTTATTTAACTTCTGATCGTTTCTTAAATAATCTGGCGCCCCCTTCATAGAAATGTCCCTTACCCCAAAGAAACATCCTCCACGGAAATATTCTCCATAGTAATCCTCTCCTCTTGCCCCCCCCCCCCTCCAGCCCAACTCATTCATTATTATTTTTTTTTACTTACAAATATAACTTAAAAAATTCTTGCAAGTCCGGCGCCCCCTTCCATGCATTTTACCTTCCCCCCTGAAAACTTCCTTCATGGAAAGATCCTTCCATATAGCCCCCGACCCTCTCCTTCCCCCACCTACCAGAAAAATCTCCTCTGAAAAAGTCTGTATAATTCCCAATAACCAATACTATATGTTAACATTGAGTAAAGTTCATAACTTTCAGCCCTCCCCCTGGGGACTTTGGGGGATCAAGTCATCCTAAAAGACATATTTACCATATTTTCGACCATGCTGAACAAAATGGCTATCTCAAAATTTTGATCGGGTGACTTTGGGAAAAAAATGAGCGTGGGAGGGGGCCTAGTTGCCCTCCATTTTTTTAGTCACTTAAAAAGGGCACTAGAACTTTTAATTTCCGTTCCAATGAGCCCTCCCACTATATTCTAGGACTACTGGGTCGATACGGTCACCTCTTAAAAAAAAAGAAAAAAACAACAAACAAATACAACGACAACCGTGATATTTATTATGGGAAAAAATAAAAAATTCCACATTTTTGTACATAGGATCTTGAAACCTCTACAGTAGGGTTCTCTGATACGCTGAATATGATGGTGTGATCTTCATTAAGGTTCTATAACTTTTAGGGGTCTTTCCCCCTTTTTTCGAAAATCAGCCAAATTTTCTCAGGCGCGTAACTTTTGATGGGTAGCACTAAACTTGATGAAAGTTATATATTTGAAATCAGCATTGAAATCTGATTCATTTGATATATCTATTGGTATCAAAAACCCGTTTTCTAGAGTTTCGGTTACCATTGAGCCGGGTCGCTCCTTACTTATAGTTCGTTACCACGAACTGTTTGAAAAGGACAAGGCAATAATCCAGCCAAAACACTCCCAATGACAAACCAAAATAGGTTGTTAGATAGAATGGACACGAAGAAAAAATGGCACAAATATCGGAAATACCACCCGAAACTATTTGAAAGTAAGCAGTAAAAACTGTTGATTAAATTTATATCTGCTTCTTCTTTTGTCTTTAAGAAAAAACAGAAAAATAAGATAGCGCACTACAAGGCCAACAAGCTAATGTGGCTATAGGCGCTTGTTGGCTTGCGAGTCCAAGTGACTTTTAGGTCAACCTAAAATTTAATGTAGTTTTTTTTTTAGTGCAACTATTTGAGCTTAGGAATTGGGTGCTAAGCCTGGCCCGACACTCCAGGCAGGCGGAACAGCCCTGCTAGGTTTTGGACTGGACGCTTGTTTGCCAGCAATTCCAGGCGACTTATCGGTCATGTGTCAATTCTAAAATTCAGTCAACCTGCATGAGACTTCAGGCAGGAGTGCCTCTCCAGACGCTAACACACAAGTATTTGTCCAATTTGAGAGTCATAGCTACTCCCGCCGTTCACTAAAACAGTTGAAAAATCCAGGGGATTTGTTGGTCACGTGTCAATCATAAAACACGGTAGTCTGCCTGAGACTCTAAGCAGTTGAGTCTATTAGACTTAGATCACTTGTTCGCCTGTGAGTCCAGGCAAATTTAATCCCCCGTTTTGCATACAAGTCCAGTCAATGGTGTCCGTCATGAATCAACCCCGAAATTTCGATCATCCCTAAAGTTCTATGACTATCTACCTTAGTTCTTCCCCAAGATGGATGGATGGATGATAGACTATCTATCAACAAGAGAAAATGACATCATTTTTATACATTCCTGAAAAAGGCTTATGCCAGCTGTACCTCTCACTGAGACTATCAACTGCTTTGGCTTTTTCTCCAATTAGCCATGAATTGATGACAACCTGATTTTAATTCAAATCAACTTGAAACGGTAGTCCGGCAGACTACCATGTTTTAGGATTGACGTGTTTTAGACCTATGATGAAAAACATATATCTGAAAATGCTTCATTTATTTCAAAGGAAACAGGGGTCTTATTATAACGGCTAAGGGAATCCAAAGAAATAGAAAAAACACCTTCTCACAGATTGGCAATAAATACTGACAATCTTTTTATCAATTCAATTTGTGATAATAATAATAAAAAAATCAATAATTAGACACCAAGCTGCAATGGAAGAAAAGAAGATGATGATTCCGCAACACAATACATTCTTTCTTCATTTCTTTTGACTTTAGTTATAATGTGGATGTGACAGAGATGACTCGAATAGTTTATTTTGATACTTCACCAGAAACAACTGAATTGTAGATTTTATTTTGTGATTAAATAGACTTGGTGGGATTCTGTTCCAAATTTTTCTGTTTCTGTTTTTTTTTGTTCTCATTTGCACTGAAGGCGCCTTGTTCAATACAGGCTAAATAGTCATGTTATTTTTCTCTCTTTTTTTTTCATAGACCTTAGACCCGTTTCTTTGCATTTTTTTTTTTAAGAGTAACCACAGAAAAATTAACACAAAGAAGATTTTCAGCTCACGCCTGAGAACTGATTCTTTAAGAAATTCCCCTTGGTTGTTTCCAAGTTACGAAGTTTTCAGGACAGTATGAAACTTTCATCAGTGCTAGCACTTTCAGCCACGAAAACAAATAAGCAAAACTAATTAGTCAAATTTGAAAAAGCGTCCGAGAAAACTCAAACATTAACAATCTGTTGGTATCCAACAGGGCGTTGGAGTCGGAGTAACACGGTGGCGGTTCTCCCTTTTACCCGGAGAAAAATCTTGATTAGCACCCCTCTTTCAAAATTTTTTTTAGGTCAAATTTTAACGAAGTTTCCATTCATTAACAAAACGATTTTCAATTTATAAATGAATTAAAAATTTATTTTTTAATTTATTATTTAAATTACGAACTAATTAATATTGTGTTAATCATTTTCATTTATTAACTTCGCCCTCTCCTTTATTAATAAAATTTCAAATTACAAAATGATTACAACCGTTAGATTATTTGTTTGAAATTTTGGACCCCTAAATTTCTGCGCCCGGGGCAGGTATCCCCTCCCCTACCCTAACACCACCCCCAGAGCAACAGAAATAGTGTAAGACCCTTTGGAATCGGAGTTAAAGAAACACATAATAACCGGAGTTAAGCCTGAACTAAAAAGCGGCAATAATAGACAAAATTCATATTGTAGGCTAATTATAGTGAACAAGAATTTTTATAGGAATATTAATTATAGTGAATTTTTTGGCGTCATAGTACAACAGTACTACTACAGAAACAGTTTATTCAATTATTTGTATCACTATTGAAGAATATACAAATAATATTTGCAAATACATTACATGTAAAAAGCAGAAACATTGAAAAATGCTTAATAGATGGACAGAGATATGCTTTTTCACTCTACGGCGATTCTGGCAATGCAGAATATAAAATTTATAAGATAAATAATATTAGCTAGTAATAGGATTATTGAAATCATATCTAGAATTTGATAAAACTATGTACTTTTTATGAAAAGCGAAGTATTACAGCTCGGAGTCGGAGCAGTTATGTTTAAATATTCAGGAGTCGGAGTCAAGAGTCGGTATATTGAAAATGTGGAGTCAGAGTTGGAGTCAGTTTAACTTAGAACCGACTCCAAAGCCCTGGTTCCCAAAGACAACTGCACCTTCAAAGGAACGCTATACCTTCTTAACCTGATTGGTTCAATAGATTTTTAGCTTATATCTGCTGATTTTTAACCAAAAACTGCCAAAATGCTACCAAAAACTGCAGAACTATACATAAGATCGTTTTTCCCCCCAAATACAGGTACGCGACAAACAAAAGTGTTTAACATTCGAAATTTGATATTCAAATTTCAAAATATTCAAATTTGAATTATTTTGGCTAAAGCCAAAATAATAAGGGCCTGAAAAGGAAGTAAGAGAAATGAAAAATAGTAAGAGAAATGAAAAGTAGGAAGTAAGAAATGAAAAAGGAAGTAAGAGAAATGAAAAATTAGGCAAGTCATATTTACCTAAAATTACAAGCGTTAGTCCATTAAACCAACACCCAACATAAGTAAGAAGCCAAAGAGCAAGTCCAAACTTGAGCGAGTCGAAGGAGTCTTCAATGAGTAAAACGTGACGCAGATATTGAGTAGCGCAATTGATCTCCTGAACAATGATATCTGAGGTTTGGCGGGCCTTGTCCTGGGAAATATTAACGTCGGCATCAAGGTAAGTCCTAGGAAAAATGTAGGCAATGAAACAGTTGTGTAGAAAACAAAAGAAATTACAGGAAGCCACAAGAATCTAAGCATTTTAGGGGAAAACAGATATGTTCGGGCACACAACCAAGATCCCTGTGAACAATAATGTCAGTGTCTTCATTTTCTTCAAATTCCCTGATCTTCATTCTCAATGAAACACTTGAATCCATCTGTATAAAATGCCCTACAAGTGAGCATTAGAGCAATGGGACACGTACCAAGTTTGAAAATACAAAATTAATTTTGGAGATGTTAGGATGGGTAGGAGACGAAGGGAGGCTAGGGGAGATAAAGGTGGATTGGGAGGCAGGGTAGGGGAGGCGTGCATTGATAAGTGATGAAGACTGGATTTACAACTACTATTGTTTTTTTGGTTAGGTTTATCTATTATTTTATTTATTATGTAGGCAAGTAGCTATGTGGACCTACGCACGACCGCAAACCTTCATAGGATTGTCTCCAGTAAATTCTTTTTTTTTTATTATCATTAATTTACTTGTGAATGAAAAAAAAAGAATGAACTTGTCACACAAATAATTTATGGTAAAAAGATTCCCTTTAAATTAATCAATTAAGAAAAAAAAAAAAAAAAAAAAAAAAAAAAAAAAAAAAAAACAGACAGCCAAGTCATTTACAAAAAATAAATCTTTGTGCTTTAGCCGAACACAGGAGATAAAAATCACAGTCTAATCCAAAATTCTTCGGTTTTGGACCCTTAACCCCACATCTCACCTTACCTTTGTCTTTTGAAGACCTTAAAGGGGGCACCAGTCTTCTGTTAGAAGCCAAAACTACAGAACATCATCACGCTAGAAATTAACTGACAGCTTATCTGACAATTTTTTTTTCAAATGTCTGGAAATACAGTTTGGCAAATAAAAAAAGAAAAAAAAAAGAAAGAAAAACAACCTTTTGGCCTTTTTTTTATTTACTCTAAAGCAAACATATTCATCTCACTGAGACCAGCGTGGAGCCCTTAAACAATGGGGGATATCAGTGACAAACAGGTAAAATGTTACAATCCGTATATATTAAAGTTGAAGGTAAATAAGATTTCACACGCAATTTGAGTGCGGTAACTCAAAAAGTGTTATCTTATGTAATATTAAAAATAACTCGCCTCCTCCCCTTCCTAAACTCAACAAACAGCCTTTAAATCCCGTGGAACAACCATTTTCAAAATTCACAAGTTACTGCTTTGGAGGGAAAAGTGTGGGAGTTCGGAAGTTGAAAATACCTTCCCTGACCGCATTTCATACCACGGATCTATTCCGATTCGAGGACATAGATCCACTTCGAATCACCCTTCAAATAATAACCGTTTCCTTTTTATCTTATTTGGTTTTCAAGATACTAAGAAGTTAAAAGTTCTTTTCTTTACAAAATTACTTGTCAAGCGCATGAATAATTGTAAAATATGTTTCTTAATACAAATTGTTTACCGTACCTTGGATGCAAAAAAAAAAAAAAAAAAAAAAAAAAAAAAAAAAAAAAAAAAACTGATCCCTAACATTATGTCCTTTTGATATTGAATTAATCTAAATAATATCTGAGGCAGATACTGGATTGTTTTTTTGTGTGTGTGGGGGGGGGAGAGTCAGTGAAACTGGGGTTCCCCCATTGTTATTTGCGCCCCCCCCCCCTTGTGATTAGTAGAACTGTTACCCTTATGGAGGGAGACATGAATCACCCACTGAATCGACCCCTGATTACCACAGCGGAACTAAATGTTAATTTGCTATGCAATACCATTTAATTGCTTAAAAACAACATTTTAATGAATATCCAATGGATGAAATATCTATCAAAAGAACGAAACTAATTAACCCCAGAATAAGATGCTTCTCTCAACATCTAAGTTCACTGCAATTTGAGTGCTTTTTGAACTTGTTCATTATAATACCAGAACTATTGAAAAATAATAATAATAATAAAGTAATAAAATTACCCAGAAGATCAATAGCTAGTGAAAGAAAAAACCATTCAGCACATTATTCCATTTCTCTGCTCTCTTGAAATATAATGCTTATTACTTGAAAAAAACAAAAACAAATATTCGAACATCAGTAGGTAAGCCATTTGGCACTTATGTTTTGAAAACCCAAACGACACTATTGTACACTTTGCCGTTTTTTCTAGCTTATAAGAAAACATGAATTACAAATTATTTTTACTAAATATAATTTTTTCAAATTTGAAAAGGAAAGCGAACTAATTTTTTGCTAATGGTAAGTATCAAACAAAATAATGCTATTTTATGTTTCGACAGTTCATAAATAATACAATAACTTAAACTTTGTCCTTTGGAGTGATTTGCCATTCACTCCTTTCAAAATTTTGAGCTGAAATAACTTATTAGCGGCACATGATTAATTTATGACAGATAATCTATATGTCAACTAACAGGTGATGTTCTCAAGCTCAAGATATTATATTCTCTGACTTTTAAGCTGAGAAGCCTTCTAAGGAATCCTAACTGATTAGAAAGCTTTAAGAATCCTTCGTTTACTGTGCCTGGAATGAAGCCTTTCAATAGATTTTATATTTTTTTTAAGCGATTAGAATTTAAACACAAGAAATTCGGTGATTAATCGTTTTTTTCATCTCGCTTGCGGTGAGTCAAAAGGCGTTGTGCGAATCTTTTGTCAAAGGAATATTCATAGCAAACCCCATTAAATGGGATGAACTCCATTTATAACTCTAACCCGCGGTTCTGTGCATTATTAAAAAAAAACAAAAAAAAAAAAAAAACAAGTTTTTGCAACTGAAAGTAAGGAGCATTATTAAAACTTGAAACCAACAGAAATTATTACGCATATGAGGGGGAGGGGGATTGCTCGTTCCTCAATACCCCACTTTTTACGCTAAAGTTTGAATTTTTGTTCCAATTATTTAATAATGATTCCTGAAACACAAGGTTCATTTAATTAGACTAGTAAACTTTTTAAAAAGTTATAAAAAAAAAACTTTAGCGTAAAGAGCGGGGGGCAAATGCCCTCATATACATAATAATTTCGTTCGTTTTAAGTTCAAAATTGCTCTTTATTTTCAGTTGATTTTTTTAATACTGGGAAATCCAGCTCCCTCTCCATAGATAATTCCCTTGCCTATGAAAAATTCAACCATGGGAAGATCCTTTCACGTAGCCCCCCCCCCCCCCTTCCCAGCGAGGAAAAATATATGTAAACTTTGCAATAACCAATACTTAATGTAAACAATGGGCAATGTTCATAACTTGTAGCCCTTCCTCCAGGGTCTTGGGGGGAAGGGGGCGGGGGCGGTCAATTGATCTTCAAAAATATAGTTATTGGGTCTTTCAACTATACTGAACAAACTTCCTATCTCAAAATTTTAATTGGAAAGCTTTGGGTAAAAAGGGCCGTGGGATGGGGACTAGTTGCCCTCCAATAATTTTGGTCACTAAAAACCAGCACTAAAACTTTTGATTTCCAATCCAATGAGCTCTCTCCCGATCTCCTAGGATCACTGGTTCGGTACAATCATACCTAAAAAAAGAAGCAAATAAACATGCATCCCTGATCTTGCTTCAGGGGAAAAAACCTCAAAATTCCACATTTTTGTATATAAGAGCTTGAAACCTTAACATTGGGGTTATCTGATATAATGAATATGATACGATTTTGTCATTAAGATCACTTGATGTTTTATGGGTGTTTCCTCTCTTTTTCAAAAATTGGGCCAATTTTCTCGGGTTCGTTGTTTTTGATTGGTAGCATTACTACTACTATTACTAGCAACTCACCGCAGCACCAAGCCGCCTGAGGCCAACACAGCTACGCACGCTCCTCCGCCACCCCAGTCTATTCAAAGCCTCCCTTTTTACACCCGCCCACGAAGTTCCCATTTCCTCTAAATCTTTTTTATGACGTCCACCCACCCCAGACGGGGACGACCTGCTTTCCGTTTAGCCCTAGATAGTTGACCGAAAAGAACAATCTTCGGCAATCTGTCATCCTTCATCCGCACAACGTGCCCTAACCACCTCAACCTTTCTTTCATTATAGCCCTAGAGAGCGGTATTGAACCACATTTTTCGTATAGCCTATTGTTTGAAATACGGTCAGTCAGCCGGGTACCCAGAACAATCCTTAAGCAATTTCTCTGGAAAACTTCTAGCAAATCTTCATCCGCTTTTCCATGCTTCAGAGCCATATTTGACCACTGTCATCACTGTAGCTTCCAATATTCTAATCTTGGCTTGCAGACTTATCTTCCTATTCTTCCAGACTTTTTTTAACTGTGAAAAAACACCCTGAGCCTTGGCTATTCTTTTTTTAACATCTTCACTGCTCCCACCCACCATCTTTACTAATAATACTACCAAGGTAAGTGAAGCTGTCCACCTGATCAATCTTTTCATTACAAAACACAACCTTTTCATCTTCACTTATTCCTGGCCTTAGTGACTTAGTCTTCCTAACATTAATTTTCAAAAACCAATTCTAGCACCCTGAACTCGCAAAACCTCTAAAACTTCATTCATTTTGCTCACACTTTCATCTAGGATGCTTAGATCATCAGCAAAATCCAAGTTCAGGAGACTTTTCCCTCCCCATTTGATTCCGTGGTCTCCCATTGCCTTTCCTGTGCTCCTTAAAACAAAGTCCATCAAAATAATCCAAATAAAGGGGGATAGAACACAACCCTGCTTAACTCCTGATTTAATACAAAACCAGCTGCTAACCTCATTTCCTTCCTTAACCGCAGCAGTGTTATTCTCGTACTTAGCACTATTCATTCCAATGCATTTGTCTGGTAAACCATACAAAAATAAGACCTTGGCTAAAACCTTCTATCAACAGAATTGAATGCTGGCTCATAATATATAAAACTGAGGACCAAATGTGTTCGAAAACTCAGGCACTTCTCAATTATTAACCTAGGAGTGAAAATTTCGTCGACACATCCTCTACCTTTCCTAAAACTGCACTGTTCTTCTCTTAAAAATTTGTATAAGCCATCTCTCAGTTTAAAAGGAATCGTATTAATAAGTAATTTGCTACCTACAGAGACCAGACTAATGCATCGATAATTACCACATTCACACTTATCACCTTTCTTATAAAGTGGCTTAATTAAGGTTTTCCTAAAATCGTTAGGTACTTCATCTTTTTCAAAAATCATATCCATAATCTTCAATAACTTATTTCTAACCTCAGAGCCACCATATTTAAGAAACTCATTTACCACCCTATCAGCACCTGGGGCCTTATTATTCTTTAATCCTTTTAGTACTGTTGCTAATTCCTCCTCACAAAACAAATCTTCGTTCACATCCAAGGTATCACAAACTTTTTCATTTTCCTCTATATTTTTTCCTGCAACTCTATCTCAGTTAAGCAAGTTCTCAAAATGTTCGGCCCATCTCTCTTTATTTTTTTCTTTATCGTTAATTACGACTCCATTCCTATCTTTAATTGGGACAAGTCCGGATTGACTACTCCCTCTCAATTTGTTAATGTGCCAGTACAAAATTTTACTATTATGCCGTCTAGCTGCATCTTCCAGATCCTCGGCAATTTTATCCATGACCTCCACTTCACATCTCCTTAGTTCATATTTTAATGCTTTCTCCACTTTCTTTACATTTCTTTTGTTTTCATACGATCTATCACTCAGATAATTCTTGTACAGGTCCTTTTTCCTCTCTATTAAACATATACCTTTTTCACTAATATTCTTGGCTGCAGTCCTAGCTTTCTTCCCTAAGACACCTTCTGCAACTTCACAAATTATTGTTCATAAATTATTCCAACCATCTCCCATACTGTCAAATTTTAAACTCTCAAATTTAGTATTCAACTTTTCCTGGAAAGTTTCTCTCAAATTCTCATCCTGGAGTTTACCAACATTATAACCTCCCGGGAGGTAGTTACCCTTCCGATATTTCAGTTTTAAATTAACCTTTGACACTACTAGATGGTGATCTTTACTTTTAACATGAATAACAGCACTCCTATATACCCTAGTACCTTGTATTGATCCTGCCAGTCTTCGGTTTACTATAACATAATCAATAAGGTTTGCTGTCCTACCATCACGTGAATACCATGTTAACTTATGAGTCATTTTATGACCAAACACCGTATTGGTTATAACTAGATTGTTATACCTACAAAATTGCAAGTCTGTATCCATTACTGTTTTCTTTTCATACACCAAATTTACCTAGGCTGGGATACCATCTATCCCTATATCTACCAACCTGGGCGTTAAAATCTCCCAGTAATAACATCATATTTCTACCTGGGATCCTGTCTATTTGCTCCCGTAACTGTAAGTAAAATTCATCTGAGTAACTAGTATCTCCGTCAGTCGGTTCTACAGGGGCGTATACTACTATAACTGATACCCTGAACTTTCTAGTCATAAAATGAGCAATTAGTATTCTATTATTAATACCTTCCCATGTCTAAACAAGACTTAGCAACTTCCTTATTCATCATGAGCCCTACTCCCTGTCTATGTACCCCATCCTTCCTGCCTGAGTAAACAAATTCTATATCACCTAATTGCATGCTTCCTACCCCTGGGATATGAGTTTCTGAAATTCCTAATAAATCCAGTTCGAATCGTCTGAATTCGTCAGTCAAAATTTTGATACGATAGTCATTTTTTAATGTCGTAACATTCCAAGTTCCAATTTTCATGTTCTTTAAATCATTGAAATTATTTTCGCCTCAGGAAAAGCAATGATCCCGGATACTAGTGCTGGACGGGGATCACATATCTTCTCAAGTCTACACCGAAGTGCTTAAGCGGACTTAGAACCGGACAGCGAGAAGTCCCTGGGACCTCCATAAATGGAGGCCTTGTGCAACTCTAGGCTCATCGTGGACCCACCCTGGTAATTAACATTCAACAAAGTTTATTTATTTACAAGAGTTAACATCCGGTACAGGTCGTCTCAAGTTTAATAACTCCTATTTGGTGCATATCCGTGCCAGCAAATGCAACATAAATACGAGAAGGAGGCTCGAATTAGGTAAAATAGCTATGAAGATGTTTTTCAGCCCAAAGACGCCCAATAAAACATACCAAGCCCAGAAGAATTGTCCATTAGTCAGAATCCCGTGCAAATGTTGTGTCGTTTACTAAGCTGTAATTTCCTCGAGGGGCGCCACTCCTCAAGTGCGAATAAAGTTGACCACAAGGTCCCCAGTCTTGCAGGTACCCCGAAAAGGTCGAGGCAGCCCTTTGCAGAGTATGAATTTTATAAATATTCTGAATAAGCATCAAAATTCGATTCTTTTGATGTATCCACAATAATAAAGACTGTTTTTTCTTACAGTTTAGGTAACTATTGAGCCGCATTCCTCTTTACTTGCAGTTCGTTACCAAGAACTGTTTGATTTGGATACTAAGATAATTCGTAGTTTCATAAAAGAAAAGTTTTGCCTCCTTTCAAAAAGTTCGTGGTAACGAACTGTAAGTAAGGAGCGACCCGGCTCAATAGTAGCCTAAACTGCAAAAAAAAAAACAGAGTCTTTATTATAGGTAACATAAAGATAATGTTACCTATCAAAATTAACGAACCTGAGAAAATTGACCCAATTTTTGGAAAAGGGTGGAAACACCCATAAAACATCAAGCAAAGAAAAAAAAGACCCTTTAATATACATATACTGATATTTATTCTTTAAAGTTTTAATATCTTTAATTTATTAAAGTTAAAATGTGAAAACATTTAAACTTTATTTTGTTTTCAATAAAATGCAAATTACGTTCTGGTCCTGAGAAGGCATAAGGGTTGTCAGCCCTAGAGAAGATTCACTGATTGAATACGCCCACTATATGTAAGGGTTGAAAGTTCTTCTATATCTTTCAGTGGAAACTTTGATTGGGACAAGGAAGGGGATTTTTGTTTGAGCAGAACACGGTGCCGAAGCGGTGAATATTGATTGGGACAAGGGCAGTTGTCCGAGGGTTATGAAGGGCATTGTTAGCGAAAGGCAAAGAACTTTTTGCTCTCCTTTCCTTAAGGGTAACTATATTGGCTTCTCCAAAGGGGAAATATAAGGCACTTTACCCTCATTAAAGATAATTCTTAGGCACATTTTTTGGACTGCCTCTGTTCCACAGTTCATATAATTATCCTGTAAGCTTATCGCAGATCATTTCTGGTCTTCGTTCTCGGTGCGAACAAAAAGCTCCTCCCACTTTTTTCTGCATTAGCGGGTTAGTCTGTTTCTGATTGTTTCCAACAAAGTGCATTATTCGTAATAGCAAGTTTCCACTGGTTTCCGATTATATCACAGTCTGACTTGTCTACCCGTGAAAAGATCTGATGCCGCCTATGTTTCTATCTGCAAAAACGTTCTCTGGAGCACTCTCACCTTGGTCCGGGTTTTTATAATGGGTGAGATAGGGAAAGATCATACTGGATAATTATATAAACTGTGCTCTGTTCTGTCCAACAATTTAATGGAGATGCCAGGATGCCAAACAGGACAGGCGTACTCGAGGGTTGGGCATACAAATGAGAAAAAAAATTCTCAAACAATGTGATTTAGGACATTTAAATTTTTCCAAGGAGTTTCAAGAGGGAAAACGCAGCATTTGCACGTTTTAAAATATGATTAATATGACAATCCCATTTTAAGTCACCTGTGATGGTAAATGAAACTAAAGAGAGGAAAGGAAATAATAAATGAAAAGTAAAATAGAAAAGGTGAGAAAACGAGGATTTTGTCAGCCAGTGGCAGAACATGAAGACGAAGAACAAGCAAATATTTTGACAAGGACCTCCTCCAAGCCGTCCTCAGTGCAAAAAAAATAAAATAATAATAATAATAATAAAAAATCTAACCTTGCAAATAAGTTCTCTTAAATTAGACTGGGCGAAAATATTGATCGAGTCTTTTAATATTAAATTATTATAAATTGGGCTCAATGAAATATCTCCGGTGTCTCTATTTATAGCCAAATTTCTGTTTATATATTTTTTGATCTCAATTACCTCTTTAAAAGATTGCAGACCATTTACACATTTAAAGTAGATATTAAAGTTTCCTCCTCAAAAAGAACCAGATATGTAGGATTTTCAAAGATATGCAGGGCCAAGGTGGAATCAAAGTTGTCATTTTTATTTTCCAATCTCAGGGACTTATCTATTGAAATTTTGTGCTCATGCAAACGTTCACTTAGTTGTTGATGGGTCCTACCAATGTAAAATTTCCCACATGAACACGGGACAATGTAGACACCACTATAAATCTTAGAGATCAGGTTTTTTTGGTTGTTTTTTTTTTCATCCAATACGGTAAACAATTTGTATCAAGAAATATATTTTTACAATTATTCATGCGCTTGACAATTAGTTTTGTAAAGAAAAGAACTTCTTAGCATCTTGAAAACCAAATAAGATAGAAAAAAAACGGTTATTAATTGATATGAGGGATTCGAAGTGGATCTGTGTCCTCGAATCAAAATAGATCCGTGGTATGAAATGGGGTCAGGGAAGCTAGTTCCAACTTCCGAAATCCTTCTCTTCTCCCTCCAAAGCAGTAACTTGTGAATTTTGAAAATTGCTGTACCACGGGATTTAAAAGCAATAAGTTGAGTTTAGGAGGGGGGGGGGAGGTAGTTTTAATATTACAAAAGATGACACATTTTGAGTTACCGCACTCAAATTGTGAGAGGAATCTTATTTATCTGCAACTTATGCAACTTATATCTGCAATCTTATTTATTTATCCGCAACTTATTTATCTGCAACTGCATTTATCTGCAACTTATATACTAATGTATGTTGATTGTAATACTTTAGCTGTTTGTGACTGATATTCACCATTATTTGAGGGGTAAAGTCTAGTCTTAGTGAAATGAATATTTTTGCTTTAGAGTAAATAAAAAAGAATAGGTATTTTCTTTAAATCAAATCAAAACTAAATAAAAAAGGCACTGTGTGTATGGTTGCCAATTAGGCATTCCCAAAGACAATTCGGAAACATACGCTCTACAACTACCACCCACTATCTTGTTCACCTTATTGACAAAATATGTAAACCCAATACCTGGCTCAATGTTATTGCAGTGGACCTGCAAAAAACTTTTGATTTAATTAACCACAATACATTGGTAGAAAAAATATCCAGTGACTCTCAAGTTGACCCCTATTTAATTAGAATAATTGCGTGTTTGCTTTCTAATAAAACGCAAGTCGTCAAATACCTGAATGTTTATTCTGATCCCCTCCCAATCTATTATGGCGTGTCCCAGGAGCCCTCTTATGCCAAATTTTATTTCTTACAATGATAAACACTCTTGGTGTCGATTTCCCGGATAGATGAAAATTTGTTGATGATCTAACTGTCTTAGAGACATGTTTCAAAAATTTAAAAAGTAGCCCTATATAGATCTTGGAATCGATATCAGACGAAGCTGTTACTAATGATATGAGAGTCAATCCCCTAAAGTCATGGGTTTTAACTATTAATTTCAACTTCCCCTTCTTTCACCTGCCCAATTCCCCCTGAAATGTCAGTCACCATATGAAATTACTGAAATATCATAGATAGACGATTAAAAAAGATAAAACAAGAAAATAGGGGGCCCGTCCCCCTTGATTCAGTTATTCTGGCAATTGAGAACAAAACTTTCACACTTTACCATACATCTCAAAACTTAGCGATAAACTTGGAAAATTTTTAAATAAACATAATCTCTCTATTTCTTTCAAAAGTGAAGAAAAAGTTGAAAATTTTTTCAACTCAGGAAAAGATACCACTGACCCTGTACTTTTTTGATATCGATTAATCTAATTAATCTCTGGGTCAGAAAGAGTATTAATAGTTTTTTTGGGGGGGAAGGGGGGGGGGAGGGTCTCTCCTTGTTATTTTGCCCCTCCATCTTTGTGATTAGTAGAACAGTTACCCTTATGGCGGGGGAGAGGGGGGCATGCACCCCAAAAATCACCCACTGAATCTGTGGATGAAATACTTATGAAAAGAACGAAACTAATTAACCCCAGAATAAGATGCTTTTCTCAACATCTTAAAGTTCATTGCAATTTGAGTGCTTTTTGAACTTTATTATTATAATACCAGAACTATTAAAAAAATAACAATAATAAAGTAATAAATTATTCAGAAGATCAATAGCTAATAAAAGCGAAAAACCATTCAGCACACTATTCAACTTATCTGCTCTCTTGAAATACAATGCTTATTACTTTAAACGTGCATATTATTACACGTTTTGACGACGTTTTTTCTCCTCAACTTACAGGCAGAATTCAGTAGGATATTTACAAAAAGTTTATAATTTAGAAAATATATCCGAAGCATATGCTGATGACAACTCTAGATCTTTCTCTTACTTTACTATTTTCATAAAATTTCCAGGTTATTTCTTGGTTTAAAATAAGCAGCCATTGGGCTCTTTATTTTTTAACAAGCCCTACTGTAGATTTTTCAATTTGTTTAAGACCATTATTTTTTTTTTTTAATTTGAAAAGGATAATTTTTTGTTAATGGTAAGTATCAAACAAAATAATCCTGTTTTATATTTTGTCAGTTCATAAAAAATACAATAACTTAAAAGTTTATCTTTGGATTGATTTGGTGTTCACTCCACCTTTCAAAAATGTGAACTGAAATAAGGTATTAGCAACATATGATTAATTTATGAGAGATAATCTACATGTCAGCTAATAGGTGATGTTCTCAAGCTCAAGATATTATATTATCTGACTTTGAAGCTGAGAAGCCTTCTAAGGGATCCTAACTGATTAGAAAGCTTTAAAGATCCTTCTTTTACTGCGCCTGGAATGAAGCCTTTCAATAGATTTTGTATTTTTTTTTTAGCGATTAGAATTAAAAAAAAAGAAATTCAGCGATTAATCATCTTTTCATCTCGCCTACGGTGAGTCAAAGGGTGCTGTGTGAATCATTTGTTAAAGGAGTATAGCAAACCCCATTAACCCCCATTAAACGGGGTTTACCCCGTTGACCCCATTGATCGCATCAACCACAAATCCCATAAACACCATTGGTAGCAAAACCCATTAAATGGGATGAGCTCATTTGATAGGTCTAATCCTATATTCTGTGCATTATTAAAAACCAAAAAAAGCAAGTTTTTGCAGCTGAAAGTAAGGAGCATTATTAAAACTTAAAACCAACAGAAATGTTTACGCATATGAGGGGAGGGGGGATCGTTCGCTCCTCAGTACCCCGCTCTTTAGGCTCAAGTTTGACTTTGTGTTTCCATTATTTAATAATGACTCCTGAAATACAAGGGCCGTCTAATTAGAATAGTAAGCTTTTTTTAAAGTTCTAAAAAACAAACTTTAGTGTAAAGAACCAAGGGTAAATACCCTCCTATATGTAATAACTTCTGTTCGTTATAAGAAGCCCTTAGAAGCTTCTCAGCCTCTAAATACTAAGCCACTTGGAATGTGAAATAAATAAAATTGTAGAAAAAACAAAATTGTACTTGAAAGGATGTCCTTCTCCTGTCTTTTGAATAGCTTGCAATACAGTCTTGTAAAGTCTGAATATGGATGCTCCAACCAAAATGTAAAGTAGGAGATGCGCAAAAACACTGATGAAAGAAAACTGAGACAGGGCGAAAAGGAGCACTAGGCCAGCTCCAAAAACTGCACCTGAAATCTTTGGATCCCGCCAGTACACCAAATCAGCAACTGTAAGTAAAAATAGAGATATTGCATAGCTTCAAATTAATAAACAACTCAGTATTATCAAACTAGATACAAACGAACAAGATAGAATCTTTTCATTTTTCTAATTTTTAGCAAATTTGAATTTGCCTCGCTTTGATACTGAAGCTTCCAGATAATGCTAGCTACAAGAAAGTGGACAAAATTAGATTAATGACAGAAAATAAGACAAAGAAAAGACTGAGGGTCATCACCTTCTCCTCCTAACAAAATGGAGCCTAACACTTTTTTATACGTATCTTTGGGTGTGTGAAGTCATTACATTGAATTCAACTTTTTTCTTAACATTACACCATTTCAACATTTAAGAAATAACTGTCAGAAAAAAAAACCAACAAAGCAGTGAAGACGGACAGCTATAACAATCAATACCAAATAAGCTCAACTAAATAAATGAAGAAAATAATAATAAAAATCGAAGATCAATCTTTCCTCAAAAAAAATAAAAATCCCTAAATTAAGTCTGCCCCTGTAAATAGACTGGGATTTTGTATTGCATAACTTCCTTATAACATTCATTCCATAACACTTCCATAACATTCATTAAACACACAACTAGATAAAAAAAGAAGAAAGAAGAATCTTCATTTTTTACACTTTCATTCACATTTTTTACACTTTCATTGTTACACAACAGTTTTTACATAGCTTCCATTCATTAAAAATACAACTAGATAAAAAAAAGAAGAAAGAAGAATCTTCATTTTTTTACACTCTCTGGACTTTTTTTTTTACTGCAACGTTACAGAAAAGCAAAAACTGAACTTGATTCACTTTAACGCTAAACCTTCTAAATAAAATTACGCAGGAAAAAATCCTACAAGACAGATTAATAAGAGGAAATAGAACTAAGATCCCCCACAGCTTGGTCGGAAAAGTAAAAATATAGTTTTCCTTTTGTGTACTTTTTTCGAGAGCCACTCCAAAAAAGGTTCATGTATTTGGATCATGAAAAAAGGTTCAAATCTTTGGATCACAGAGGCAGCAACTGTAGTTACAAATAGGAAATTAGTATTGCATCCCTTCTAACCAACAAAAACTTAATCCTATCATTTGAAATAGTGTAGCAAGCCAATCAGATTTTTTCTAATTATTTTGATTAACGAACTGAAACCTGAATAACGAACTAAAACTCCAGTGAAAAATATCTATCTGAACTTGTTATAACAAGTCAATCAGAATATTTTTCAAATCATTCTTTGTGACGGCGAAATGTGACTCAACAACCCTAACAGGAAATTTGACTAAGACCGGACCCATTCATAATAAGTTTTGGTTAAATACCGGAACTACCCATCACTCAAGGGATGAACATGAGTTTAGCTCAGTGATTACAATAAAAAAAATCACACGGGAATAGGGCACCATACCAAATATACTATTTTGGTACTTATCTCTTAGCCACAACAAACTCGAGAATTTGGATGTACAGGTACGGAGTCGAAACAACTGAGACACTTAGAGGATAGGATATATATATAATTTGGGCTGTATATTTGCACAGTCGGGGGGGGGGCTAAGTATAGCAGGGATGCATGCAAAATGTAACCTAACCACAACACCAACTAAATATTTATTAAGATATAGGTACAATGTAGTTTTTCACTGAGCCGAAGCTAATTGTCTCAGTATATAAACAGTAATAAACCGGTTATTGTCTGATTTTACAGAAATTCTCGAGTGTGTATTGGCTAACAGATAAGTACTCTTTTTTAAAAGCAAGACTAATGTAAACACGTATTTTTTGAAAATGTACACTGATGAAAAAAGTCAGGATCCCCGTTGACTTACTTTTTAATTCAAAGCTATAAAGCAATAGCAACAGCTTACCCCTAATTTCATATTTAATATCCTCTATCTTTTTGGACAAAACATGAAGATCAGTCATAATTTTAAAACTAGGCACCAAAAAATATATTGCAAACTTAAGGTTAGTCTGATAAATTTACTTTCACAATTCAAAGGAGTCAAGGAGAGACCGGAGAAATGGACTATTTTTATAGTTTGCATGTCATACAAGAACTACATTCTTCCCATAGATCGATCTTGGCGAACGAGCATTAACCCTAGACAGCAAAAATGAAAACGCCCATCAGAAGATTTAAAATACTAAAAAATATTATGAGCTTATAGTGAACAATTACACAGAAAAATAGATGAATGGAGCGAGCAAGAGAGAAAGCAGGAAAAAAGGAGTGATGGAAGGAAGGAATGAAAAAAGAGATACTCCTGGACAGGCCAGAGATGCCAGACTATCGACTTAACATAACACTAGACAACAGTGGCTTTGATGCCATGGCTTTCGGTGCTGATTTGTTCGTATTTAATGAGCTAAATTCAAACATCAGATTATTTTATGGCTAGGAGCTCAAATTTTTCAAGATATTATAATATGATATGATAAAATACGTAGTATTTTAAATAAAAACTAAGCATCATGTGGAAAAAATAAACGAAACAGTGTAGAAACTAAACTAAATGCACGAACAGCTACTTGAAACTTCGGAAGGTTCTTTTGCGTGACATTCTTGAATGTACTTAGTAGGCAGGGGCGTCGTTTGGGGGTGGCGAGGGGGGCTATCGCCCCCCCAATAATATGAAAATTATTATACATCCCACCAGCCGCGTCCTGAGGCTCATTTTATTGGGGGGGGGGCGATCTTCGTAAATTTTACCGAATCGCTACCTGATTTATGCCGAATTTTCTGCAGAAATCAAGAATTTTGCAAAATTTTCGCCTTCGGCAAAAATTTTACCGAATGTCAAAAAATTGGGGGTGCGGCGCCCCCCCCTGCCCCCCCTTCGGGATGCTCCTGCATCCCATGCCCTTTGACTATCTGGATATGGACCCCTTTTGCTCTCCCCCCTCCCAATAAAAATGCTGGAGATTCGCCCCTGTTAGTAGGAACATTCGTTTTTCAAACTCAAGCAGTAATCTGCTATCATGTAAGCATTCCATTTTCCTTGGTATCAAAGCTTTTCAAAAGCTTGATATCAAAATAATCAAAGCTTTTCGATGTCAAATCGCCGTGCCTAAATCGTAGTCCAACTTCAAGTCCAAAGATAATTGGATCCTTCAGTCAGATTGAAGCAATGCCTTTCTAATTCTTGGTCTTACCAATTAAGTTCCAAGGGGTGTCCAACGAAATAGTTTCTTTGCAGAACACATGGAGTTTAAAACAGTTCGTGGTAACAAACTGTAAAAAAGAAGTGATTCGACCCCCGAAACTCTAAAACGGGATTTTGATAACAATAGATTCATCAAAAGAACTGAGGTTTTATGCAGATTCCAAATATATCACATTCACTAAGTTTCGTGTTAGCCATTGAAAGCTACGAGCCAGAGAAAATCGGCCTGATTTTCAAAATAGGAGGAAATACTCCCCCCCGCCCCAAAAGTCAAGCAATTTTAATAAAAGCCACAACATCCGATTCAGCATACTAGAGAGCCCTACTGCAGTGGCTTCAAGCTACTATCTAAGAAAACGTGGAATTTTTTTTTGTCAAAAGAAAGATCACGGATGCGTCTTAATTCGTTTTTTCTTTGCAGGGGCGATCGCATCGAACCAATAGTCCTAAAATATCGGGAAAGACTTATTTGAATGGAAATGGAAAGTTCTAGTACCATTTTTAACTGAACAGAAACATCTGAGGGCATTTGGTCCACACACACTCCTTTTTTCCCAAAGACATCTGATAAAATTTATCAGATGTCTTGGGGGACTCCTTTTTTCCCAAAGATCTGATAAAAATTTATCATATGCCCCCCCCCCCTCCCCTGGCTGAATGATGCTGCCTTAGTTTTATATTTTTGTTCTGAGATTTCTATTATATAGCATTAAAAGTGCCAATTAGACCAGTTTTACCCCCCCCCTGGAATTCAGCTTATGGGCGCCCATCGTAAAGCATGATTGGACATACAACTTCGAAGCAACAAAAAATATCCTTTAAAACTCTTGGCCCTCCCTCGCTCCACGGAAGTATATAAAAACGACTAATTGCGTGAAAGTCCGAGCTTTAATATCACTTAAACCGAAGCTTTGATCAAGGTAGCTGGTTAAAAACCTTCAACTCAAGCTTGGTTGAAAATCTGCAGCTCAAAAGATACACCTATGCATGGGCGCCACCATAGAATGGCCGAGGGACATCTATATTAAACAAGCAAATATCATTTTTGACTTATTGGTACATATAGGAAAAAAAAAATATTAAGACCCAGTGGTTTTTCTTTCAGTGGTGGAGGAACAAAGAATACGTTTCTCATAACACATTGTATATTTTTCTTAGGCGTGGTCCGTCGGACGGACATTAAGATTAATTTCCCTCTTGTTTTTCTCCTGAAAGCCGATATTATCGGCTATAATTTTATATGCTAAGGCGTTGTTAATCACTCAGTTTTTGTAGATTTAAGCAAATCTTTTCACGAATATTTGTCAACTTCAAAGCCAAAAATAGCTTTCAACACAGGCTCGTATATTGGGGGCTGAAGATATTAATGCATCAACTACATAGCGTACTTATAATAAAAAATAGTCAAACATTCAACTGAAAAACAAACGTACAACACGATGTATTTTAATGTATTTCAACTGGCAACCGAAGGTGAAATCAAAAGGAAAATGTATTGCAAAATTCTCTGGCTCTGAGAATTTCCTCAAACCACAAAAGTATCTCAATCGACCAAACACGAGAATTAATCATTACAACAAGCACTGAACTGTAAACCAACAGCGAGTCTTGAAAATGAAAAATAATTATTTCACACTTGAATCACGTAGCTTGCATGTCCTTTAAATTTGCGAAAAAGAACTGCAAAACTGGCATACCATTTCAAAAACTTATATTAAACAAAAGTTATGAACCATTAATTTCAAAGAATATGCTCCAACAGAACGTCCGTGATCAAGTAACGAGGAAGATAATAAGGTCCAAGAAAGACGTAGTGTTTAAGCGGAAATCAGAATATTTCCTTCATTACATACGGCCAGTGTAATGCAACTTGCCTCTTGAAAAAGTTCAACACATCCTAAAACCCATGTTTGTCCTGCCCTTAAGACTATTACGTATACTGACACCAGGACACTGAAACTATAATCGATCACGACCTTTCCTAGTTCATCCTAATCTATCCCAGATCTGACGACCCTTTTGTATCAACAAGGCTTCAAACCAACTCCTGCACTCCTTCAACTCCTTCACTGCAAACCAACTCCTGTTCGGAACAAACGCAAAGACCAAGCAAACTCCTGTCTGAACAGTCAAAGCTAACCTAGACCAAACAGCTGGTTCCCACTGCCATATAAGATGATGTAACCCCTTTTAGCTCGACTTACTTACTTCTAAGACATATAACTATACTCAACGGAACACAAGCGTCTGCCATGGCCAAGGGTAATGAAGAGCAGCCGTCTAGCTTGTGTCCCGAACCAAGTGCAAGTAAGTAATTGTTACAATTGGGAAATCAGAACCACAAGAAATAAAGACAGTTAGGTTAAATGAGCCGAGCTCCCGAATAAAAACGATTAAAGTGTGTATCACAAAACGATCAACCCTATCTAAGTTCATTAACTTTCATGTTACCCATCAAAGGTTACGAGCCTGAGGAAACGTGCCTGATATTTGAAATAGGGGGGAATCATCCCAAAAAGTCAAACAATCTGAAGAAGCCTTACAATCATACAATCATATTCAGCATATCAGAGGATCTTACTGTACAGGTTTCAAACTCCTATCTACAAAAATATGGAATTTTGTATTTTATGGCAGAAGAAAGATCATAGATGCGTGTTTATTAGTTGTTGTTTTTTCCAGGGGTGATTTCATCGAACCAATGGTCCTAATAGATCAGGGCAGCTCTTTCGAACGGGAAATAAAAATTCTAGTACCCTTTTTAAGTGACCAAATAGATTGGAGGGCGCCTAGCCCCTTTTCACGGCCATCCCCCCACCCAAAGACACCAGATCAAAATTTAAAATAGCCATGTAATTCAGCATAGCTAAAAGGCCCAATAACTATGCTTTTGGTGATCCTTTATCTTATTTGTAAATATTATTTTTGCTTGTATAGAATCAGCAAGTTATATTTGTATTCCCCCTACAAGTCAAACTATAAATCTATAACAGCACGATGCCCCCCTCCCAAAGAAAAATGAGAAATATTTCTATTAGGAATTAAAATTCTGGTTAAAAAAACTGCTGGTGGTATTTGCCCCCCCCCCCTCATAAAAACTTTCATATACCTCTCTCGCCTTCAGGCTAAACATCACGCTGAAAGTTTGGCTGGAACCCAATGTCCAAAAACTAAGAACTAGAAAGCGAATCTTAATTGCCTTAGCATGTGTCATTTTTCACAATTCGATTGGTCAGGTACGACTTCTATCATCTCGTCACCAGAAAAATATACCTATATACCCAAATTTTTGATTGTTCAGCGTTTACCACTATTCAGATAGAGGTTTCCTACTTTCACAAATGACGTACTGCAGGTGGCGCTTGGCGAAAGTATGTCAAGCTTGGTGGAACTGTGTGGCATAAGTGGAACTCCGAAGTGTACACCTGGTGGCGAAAAGTGGGTAATGCCTCGGTTTTCATCCCATTTTTATATCCTTTTAACCGCTTAAACGTTTAGCAGGATAAAAAAAAACTTAACTACTAATAGTTTTTCGAAAGACTAGCCCTTTTTCCTTTTGGAAACCATCCAACCAAAGAAGTGAAAAAAGAAGCACTCTCGCAAGATACGTACGTAGGGTAGGACCCTTATCCATTCAAAATTTTATCATAGTTTACCAAAAAAACTCTCTTTTCGAAAACGAAAAAGAATCTTAGTAGAATTTAACTAACTGGTCGCTTGCGCTGAGCTTTATCAACTTCTTCTGAGGTAGGTGAAATCGTCCGTGACTGGCAGACCAATGTTTTAGCGCAGGCATAATAAAAAAGCTTAAAAAGCAAAAGCTTTATCACTTATTCCCGTTTACTTGTAAAATTATAAAAAGTTGATACTTAACCTTTAAATTTGGCTTTTTCAACGAATCCCCCCCCCCCTCTCCTTGAAAAAATTCATGAACATATTACTGATAGTCACCACCTAATTTAGAGATGGACACACCTACATTCCATTGGCATAAGGGGAATTGAAATGGTTAATCCCTTTATCATATTAAGAAATCGGACAAATATTTATATTTACAAAAATCAACCAACGCCTATAGCCTTGAACAAGTAGAACATTATAACAGTTCTAAAACTGTATGTCAAATTATAAGTAAGTCTAAACTAGTAATGTAAATAGCTATTATATAGTCAATGAGGCACTGCCCTTTAAATAGCATAGCCAGTACTGACTTCATACAAGGAAAGATGCATAATTTTCAAAAAGCATAATATTATTATAAATAGGAACGACCGGCCTGTTGGATAAGGAAATGGCAATTAACTAGTAATGGCTCAAACAAAATTAAATTATCTTCAAATTAGCTTGGTTTCAGTCAATTTAATCATTAAGGCCGATTCGCAATGAGATTTAGCTAGCGCTAATTTGAGGTAATCAAATAGAATCTTTTTTTTTAGCCAAACAGAAAATTCTATAAAAAATTCAGATTGGCTTAATTAGAGCTGGCTAAATCTCAAAGTTAGAAAAATCTAAATGCCAATGGGTCTTTAATGGGACTCAGGACAACGTAAAGAGTAAATTTACATAATATATCGAAAATTAAAAATCAAATTTATTAAATTTTAAAGACAAAACTTGATAGTCGATCCATTATGAGAATCAAAAAAGTTACCCAAACCTGGTTTTCTGAACAATCCCATTTTTTTTGTGCTCCAATTCATATCTGAATATAAATCGAGGTTTTAAAACACCAGAATCTTCCCTCATAAATCAGGTTCTGATAATGCAGACCTGAATAACTCAAGCTCTGACCGTCTAGATTTATGTAAAAAATACTACAGGAACTTTTAGTAATCTTCCAGGTGCCCCATACTGGTTTTCTTTGCAAAAACAAAAATCCCACACAGGACTTAAAGACTCCCAAATGTTTTTTTTTACAATTTAGGGAGCTTTTCAAATGCGGACACTTGGTTTCTAAGTATATTACTTTGCATTATACTAATTATTTTTAACTACTCCTATGATTTCATAATTTAAAAAATACTATTCTGAACAAGATCTAGAGGACGTTATTTTACCTGCAAATAGTCTTTGAATAAAGAGCTAGGTAACAGTCTTGTAAAAAAATTAAATATAAAAAACTGTGCGTTAACAGTTTTCCATTTATTTTAGAAATCATTTTTTTCTAATACAAGTATATTATTGAAGAATTTTCAACCGGAGAGTAAAGACTAATAGATAAGGTTTATTTAGCATTGGAACATTTGAGAAGAAAAAGCAACAACAGAAAAACATATAATCCATACTTAGATCAGAACAGATTGATTTTAAAATTGAAAGAGAAATTTATAAAAAAAATTCCTATCAAATGACGAAAAAAACTGCTAGCCAAAGACAATCTCTCTATGCAAGGGGACCTGTCCAGTTCACAAATAGACCAACCTCATAAGAAACTAATTTACTAGAGGATTCGGTTCTAGACAAAAAATTATTTGACAAATATATCAATTATTTCTGAATAGTGATTTGTAAATGCTACTATTACTGCTTGCTTATTCAAGCAAAAAAAAAATCTCGTGAGACGGTCGGTCATCCTTTCTATACAAGTAACCATTGCTTTGTTGCAGCGGTAAAACATGCTTATTTACGACCAAACTTCAGCACGAGAAGGAGCTTCATCATCAGCAAGCTGAAACATGAACCTCCCCCAAAAGCTAAAACAAAATCGTCTATAGCCCCCCCCCCTCTTGCAAAGGAAACACTGGATATTGATCCATCTACGTGGTGTCATGGCTACAATCATTAGGATCCCAAATCCTCATTCATAGTTGTCAGGAATCATCGGAAGACTTTTTTTTTTAGGGATATTTAAGGAATTTGCCTTCAGATATCCGACAATTGGGATATCTGCGGCATATGGCTCGTATGCTCTGACACAATACCAAACGAAAACTAAAAAAAAAAAAAAAAAATTCTTCGAAACCCTCCTTAAAGGTTTGGGCTATATATCATAGACCCAGAATTTGACTCAATCACACTTACTACGTCTATACTGAGAAGAAGATGGTGGAAATGAGACATTGGAACTTCATAGAATGGATTAAAGAGTGAAGATTTAAATAGACTCGGGTGGCGGAGGTGCGCAGCTGTGTTGGCCTCAAATGGCTTGGTACTGCAGAGATTGTTAACAGTAGTAGCAGTAGATCATAAACTGTAGTTGCTACATTGCAACAGAAGTGATTGTGAATGCAAACAAGAAAGTAGCAAATACGAAAAAAAACAGAAATGTCTCTAAATTGAGACAAAGACTTCCCTAGGTTGTCTTCAGAGCAAAGAGCTAAAAGAAAAAGAGAAGAGAACTAAATAATAATAATAATAATAGAAGTGTCACGAGACAAACAAAATCGTATTTGCTGAGAATCTAAACACCTAAAAAAGGCTTGAAGCTAAAGAAGAAAGTGAAGAAGCAAATAAAAGGACTTTTTTTTCTTTTTTTTTTGTTCCTATTTTAGTTAAGTCTACCCAGTCTGGTCTCAGAGAAACTTTATGCACAAGTAAGGTGAATTGCTGTGAAAACCCTTCAAATAAAATTCATTTTCGCCAGTGTCCCGGATTCAACCAGATTAGACTCAGTTTAGCTCAAAGACCGGCATAGGCTTACGAACACAAAAAAAAAAGAAAAAAAAAGACAATATTGCTATGTGAATTTTCTTTAAAAAAAATAATAAATAAACAGGAGTGAAAACTAATAGTGATTCCATGATAATTCAATTCCAATAATTCATAAAGTAATAATTTGGAAACTAATAATAGCCGAATTCAATAGATACAAGAATTCTTATACTATTTTATACTTACAATTTTCTCTACTGAAAAATTTCATATTAAAAGACATCTTCATAACTGCTTCCACAGCACTCATAATGTCAATTCTACAAAGTCCAGTTCTAAAGCAGTTCACACTAGAAACACTAGCACTTTTCTAATCAGTATACTAGAAACAAGGCAGACAATTTTTGTCAATGTTCCCACATTCTTGTGGACCGGAGAGTTTTCTTTATAATATTCCAAATGTTGGTAAGAGACAAGCAATCATTTTTTGTTGTTGAGCCTAGTGAAGTTAGACTCTGTAAATAGAGAGGCTTCCAAAATAGCACTTGGCCTTATTCCTTAGACGTAATTTTTTCTTTGAAAAGTAACCTTGGACCAAGAACAGACCCAGGAGGCAGTTTTAGGGGCACATACTCTCCCCAGAAGGTCTAAAATTGGACTAATTATAGAGCCAGAGCGGCGAAAAATACCGATGGAGGAGCCAAATTTTTATCGGTGCCCCCACCCCCAAAATGCCACGTTTCAAACCGCATATATGCTAGGGGGAATTTCGACTCTTCATGACAATATCGGATCTTTATAGGTACTGGTGATAAGTAATTATTTTAATGCCCCTATCATTGCTCAAGTATTCTGCTGAAACTAATCACCGGACCCAGTATGTGCATTTAACCTGTTTTGTCCTTGGAAGACTTATTTGGATTAACTTTAGGAGACCCTTTCCCAAACACCCTTGATTTTAGATTTTAAAATATATTGCTCTAGGGAGCCGTTTTCATGACAAAAATATGCAAGATCTAATAATCACTGTAATTGCTGCCCCCACGAATCTTGGCGTAAAAAAAATAATTTGCACAAACTTTTTTTTATAATAGTGAAATTTTCATAAATATATTTGCAGCATACATGAGGCCCAATAAAAGAATTCTAAGCCTCATTGATTTTGCTTCATCCTGCTTTTCAAAGTCTTAAAAAATTTGGAATAATGCGTCTTAACTTTGAAAATACATCCTGAAATAGCTTAAAATCCAACTCAAGCATCAGTTTTTGGGTACGAAATATTTGAACCTTATATTTTCATAATTTGTGCTAAATTTTCAACTGACAATTTTTTGCTCATTAATTTTTAACATTTGTCTTGCTGTCTTGTTTTTACTATTTGTTTTCTTTTACTTGGTTTAGAAGAAACACAAAGCGTAAAGAAATTCAAATATATGAGCTCGTCAATCAACCAATATACGGCATCAAATATATGGTGATTCAACTTAAAACAGTATCGATGACTGCAGTTTTCATCCATTTGAGCAAAGCTCTGTGACATCCACACCAAACCCTCCGCATCGAAATCAAAATTAATGAAGTAATGGACTAATGAAAAATTAATCAGAATTAATGGTAACCTTCAGTGGTGAATCGGACAAAAATACGGATAAATCTAACGTTTGGATTTCTGGACTAAAAGTTCAAATGCCATATTAACTCTTAAAAAAAAACTAATTTTCTTGAAACAAGACATTTCTATTATAGTTTTCTTTTTGAATTCATTGGTAGCATGAAATGCTACAGAGCATCAGGAGATGCATCTCCACAGCATTGAGAGATCATCACAGCATTAGGATATCTACACAGCATTGGGAGATGAAATATATACAGCATCGAAAAGCTCGTTTTTACGACGCCATCTTAAGGACCAGTCAATCACGTTTACTTTAAGCATACACTAATTTGGAATTCAGAAATTAAAATTACCAAAAAAAAATCTTTTCAAAGGCAAGAAGTCTATATTCCTCAAATAAGTATCAACCGCTTCACAAGGTAAAATATACAATTGCCAAGATTGCTGGGTGTCTAAATCATCAATGGGTATATTAAACGATGGGCGTCACCAGCGGATAATGCCCCTCCCCTTGAAGAAAAGAAGACAGTAAAAAAAACTATACCTCGAAACATATATCCATATGCTCCCTTTGGTCCTCCTGCTTAAACAGAATTACAGCCATTTGCACTTTCATTTATTACCACTACACCTATTGATTAGAACATTGCCGTCAAAATTTGAGGGTGGCGTCTTTGTAACATAGAATAATTATAACATGCATGGAGACCAAGGGCAGACCCAGGAGGCGGCTTTAGGGACATATACTCCCCCAGAAGGTCTAAACTTGGACTAATTACAGTAGGAGTGGCAAAAAATACCAATGGAGGAGCCATATTTTTATCGGTGTCACCCTCCCCCCCCCAACCATGCCACATTTCAAACCGCATATATGCCAATGGGAATTTCGACTTGGCATTACAATACCGGATCTTTATAGGTTATAAATGCTGGTTATAAACAATTATTCTAATGCTCCTATCATTGCTCAAGTATTCTTCTGAAATTAATCACCTGACCCAGTATGTACATTTAACCTACTTTTTCCTTAGAAGAGTTATTTGGATTAACTTTAGGAGACCCCCTCCCACACACCCTGGATTTTAGATTATGAAATATATTGCTCTCAGGAGCCGTTGACAAAAAAAAAAAAAAAAAAAAAAAAAAATCCAAGATCTAATAATAACTGTAATTGCTGCCCCCACGAATTTTGCCGTAAAAAAAATAATTTGGTCTATAAGAAAATGCAAGTGCGTGTAATCAATACTAAAAGGGCTACAAACAAAGATTTGTACCTCCAAATTGATCCAGGGGGGTAGGGGGTTTAAATCCCCCTCCCCTGAATTTTTTGTCCGACTCATAAAAACGTAACAAAAATGAATATACACATTTTTGATGCATTTCTTTGTACCCCCCACCTCCTCCCCAAAGAAAAACATGGATTGATTGGGGACTATGGTATGACCTGAGCCTAATACGCATCATAATACAGTTTATTTAACTTGTCTCTACCAAATATTGCTGATATTATAAAAAAATAAACTATATTACAAAACTGACAAGAGAGTTCAAGGATAGAAGACGTAAATGTAAACTAAACAATCACCCTAGCGACTGAACAAGTCTTGTTGAGTTTCGTAAAAACGTTGAAAGATAAATTACTTGTTATCAGTCTTAATCCTAAAACTCTCTTGTCCACATAAACCACATAGAAACTTGATTCCTAGACTAAAATCTATTAGAGGCTATATTGATCCCAGAGTGTTGGAGCAGCCGCACTTCAAGTTACTTTCAGACTTGGAAATATGCTGGCTTCTAAATTGCATAACAACAGCTTTTGCAGCATTGGAGGGACTAGTAAAACAACGCATCCTTATGGTAGTTCAAAATGCACGGTATATTTGCTGTTGTTGAAATGTAACGACGACATTAAAAGAGATTTCTCTCTAGAGTAGCCTCCTGGACAGCATTGGGGGGCCCTGAATCAGTTTCTTTATTTAAATCACAAGGCAAAAGTATCCCCTTAGTCGAGCTACAGTGATTGAGTTACTGCGCATAGGCAATTTGAGCTTCTAGTAGTGGCTATGTTTATTTACCTTTTTTTTTGGTGAATTGATGAAAATAGAGGAATAACGATAGGTAAAGGAATATAAATAAAACAAACGGAATTAATCTATCTAATCTCTTTCTCTTTCCACTTACATTCTCAATCTCCGTACGTTATACTGATCAGTACACTTCCTTTTCACGTATCTTAATTGGTAATCGAGACACTAAGCATCTCCGACGAAAAAAAACAAACCATCTTTTCATTAAAGAACCCCTTGTTAATAATAGTCCAAATTTCAAATTTGTATCAGCCGACTAGGTAAATCGATGTTTCACTAAAAGCGAAGTAAAAGTTGGCGAGACTGGGTATCATCGTCAATTTTTGGCATCGAAACGGTTTTTTCTGCAGCTCTGATCCCGAAAAAAAATGTCTTTGTTTAAACAACTAATAGGCAACAACAAAAGAATGAAGCCTGTTCCTTAATTTTTCGCTTTCCAATAAGAATATTGAGTACCTTCCGAATAAATGTAGTTAATATTGATTGATACGCCTATGTCCTCCCTAATGTCCTCTCAATAGCAACGAAAACAAATTCTCTAGAATGTCCGGGAAAAATAGACGAAAGAATAGACAAAATGCAGAGGCATTGAATTCATCAGCTGTTGTTATCTACCTTTTCGAACTGTGTCGCGTAAAAGCAGTAAAGGCTGTTTAGAAAGTTATTTTAACTTATTTCATCTAGAGAGTTACATAACAGGCACACATAAAACAACACCTTAGAGGTGAGTCTTGCGCAAACGAAGAGCAGCTGTAAGAATTTTCTGATAATCTCCGATTTTTCACTGGCTTTCCTATTTTTTTTTTTAAGGATTACTAGTAAATGAATTTCCACTTACGTGGCATACAAAATTTCTTTAAAATACTTATCGTTCACATTAAGGCCCGCCTTAATTGGTCTAGAATTAATCATAAGGGTTCTACAATTTGGGAATCCAACACACAAATAACGGAGAGCAAATTTTGCCTTTTCTTAATTCTTGTATACTTACTTGCACTTGTACTAGTCTCAAGACATAAGCTCCAGCTCTATCGTGCGCTATTATTTGGCTGACGGTTGAGTGTCAAGGAGCTCGGTCATCAGCACATGGTGCAACAATTTCTAGTCATTGTTTGTCCCATCTTCGCGCGTGGCTCCAGATCCCAGTCGGCTCCAGGACCGTCTTGAGGGTACTGAACCAGATATTTAGATTGTCCACATGCTTCTTCTTCCAATGAGTCAGAAATTTGTAGTTCAATACCTGTTTGGTGTCAAGGATCTGGATTCCTACACACATAACCAAACCAAGTTCAGCAGTGTTTTTATTTAATGCACCGATGTCATATTTTTGCTGGCAGCGCATTCACATTTCGGCGTTAGTGGTTCCATCTGTGGGGAAGATACTGAGGACTCGTCTTAAGCGGTATTGATCTAACATATTGAGGGCGTAGACATCTGCTATTTCCAAGGGCCATATCTCGCATCCACAAAGAAGTACGGACTTGAGAATGCCTTCTAAACCTGAATTTTTGTCTTTTAAAGGACACCTCTTTGCCTTCACAGGCTCTGCCTCATTTGCTCAAAGACTAAGTACGCAGAAGATATTCTGCTCCAAAATTCTTCGCTGTAACTGCCTGACATGTTAATTAGAGATGCTAGATAGTTGAATTGATTAGCGACTTCTAGTCGAGCATTATCTAAAGAGATACCGTTCATCAGCACGTCTTAAAGAGTTCGTCATAATATTGTCCTTGCTAATCTTCAGCTCGATCAACACCACCGTGAGAGCCACATTATAAGACATGGCTTATATGTCGTCTACCTTGGCAACAATCACGGCAATATCTTTCGCAGTTTAGGCCAGTAAGGGAGAAATCAGGACTGAATTAGACACCTCTAGCAGAATGCAGGGCACAATTTATTACCCAGTGATGAAAAAATTGAACATTTTGTGGGACAGAACAGATAGCTGTCTCCCCCAAAGATCAATTCGAATAGGGAGGATAATTCTTCGCCAACTAATACACGTGCAATGACACGATGATGATATCTCTGGACGAAAGGTATCCACCTCTTCTGAACACCATCTTTCCGCATCAAAAAATGCCACTTCCCACAGTCTTCTAGTATGCTATCTCTAATGACCGAGTCAAAAGTTGTTATAAAATTAATGAAGATTGGCCACAGTGATCTGATTACGTTCCGTGCGACGCTCGAAGATCTGACTAATCGCAAAGAGCGGGTTGATACAGCCAAGCCCAGGTCGAAACAATCACCAGCTTCTTTGCGCGCGGGGTCATTTCTTTGACAAAGCTAAAACGGTTGAGAATGACAATGCAAATATTAGGAAAGCAATGCTTATGAGAGATATCCCTCTATAGTTCTTACGCGGATATTCATCCCTTTTTTGTGCAAGAAATAAATCGATGATTTTCAATCATCCAAAGGTGCCAATTGTTCCCACATCTTCTTCTAAAGTTTTTGTAGGGGATGAGCAAGAAACCTCGGACTTGCCTTGTAATTTCTCATGATATTGTATCTATTCCTGGTACTTAATTATTTTTCTTTCTTTTTTATTGGTGCCAGTGCTTGGTTTTTGTCAGGGGGGTTTCACCTGAAGACCTGCGTATAAATCTTCGGAAGGCACTGGGACTAATTGGGGAGTCGTAGAAATACTAAACGGTGGAAAAACTAGATAATTTTCAGACTATTACTGGGAGTATTGATAATTCTATTTGGAGATTTAATAATTTTTGAAAACGATGCTTCCATCTATCGGGATGAACAGTTTTATTCCGACTTGTTATAATAGTACCTAGGTCGTTTCTAATAGAGACTGAGTTCTTCGACCTCTTCCCTGTGACCTCTTTAAGCAGCTGTTATAGCTTTCAGCTGTAAGAAATACTAGAAACTGTTTTCATCTTTACGGCCATATTTTCCCAGTATTTCTGTCTATCTCTCCTTCCTGATTGACGGCACAGTCTGCAGAAATACTTAAATAGGGATGAATGGCGCCATGGTCACACGTTTTTCTTTGTTGCAAGGCAGACAGTCTTCACAGACATCCATGGTCTCCTCTTAAGGGAAGAGGTCCATCCATGGTACGCACTGCAGTTCTGTATTAACCTTCTCCAACGAGAAAATGAAAGTATTTAGTCTTTTTGTAACGATAATCTCTTGCCTCTAGACCTCCGTGTTAGGATATGAGAAACCATGTATAAGAACATTAAAAAACACCTATTCTTAACCAATTAAGACGTAGCGGATTGTGGAAACGGAAATTGTTGGCGCGAATAATATGCCACGATTCGCATATGTTCTAAAAACATCAAACTAAGATGTAGAAATTTCTTTGGTCGTCAGAGTACCAAAGGCTTACTTGTCTGGTAAACCATAGAAGGCAATTATACAAAATATGGATACTATCTAGAGATGCTAGCTTGAGAGGCAGGGCTGCCACCACTTCCCTATTATGAACGTACCAAATCCACAATCTAATAATAGACAAATCACCCTTTAGAATCTGATATCCTCCACAGTATTTTGCTATATGGTAATTTTGGCGTCAGCTGCCATCAGAAAACAACGACTTTAGGCCACTTCTTAAATGGTGGAATAAGTCCTAGGGATTCAACACATTGGGAAGCTGTCCATAAATTGAACATAGCGTCTTTTCTTAAACTTAATTTACGCATAAGACAATTGGGGGAAACAACCCCTTCCAACTTTTTCAATTTGTTATTATTTGTGGACATTGAGATAATTAAAAAAAGACCTAATCTTCTTCTTTTGAGTCAATAGTCATTTCGAACTTGTAACCAAGAAGTGCTAAAACAAATAACAAAAATAGCCAATTGTTCTTAGTTAGCATTATCAGCGTTAAACTGTCCCACGATTTCTGATGTTCTACTTAAAATTGTCGATTATCTTGGGTTTCTTTTATTCTGACTTAAAAAGCTCTTGGCTAAAAAAAGCTCACTTTTCAGACTTTTTGACACCTCCCTCTGCTTGATACTCACAAAACGTCATTTTTTTCTCCTCCTTGCTCGAAAATATTTTAAAGATTTTAATAGTCAATATCAATGCTCACAATTTAACATCATTTTATAAAAAAATAATCTTCAAATTTTTATTGTTTAGTTATTCATACACAGACAAAAAAAGTCATTTTATACATATCGATAAAAGCCAAACAGAAAACTAAAAATAAAGTTCTTAATGGTGCTAAACAGATTAAGAGGTTAAAGCAAACCTGCTCTAAATGCAATAATATGGTTCGAGCATTATTTAAAACTAATTTAAATTTTTAATTATATAAGGCACCCAGATCCAGAATTTTCAACTAATGGCATACATTTTCGCAATCTATTAAACCTTACCCCATGCCTATCGACCTTAGTTCTGCCCTAGGATGGATGCTTGATAAACTATCTATCAACAAGTGAAATGACATCATTTTTATACAATTCTGAAAAGGATTATGCCAGCTTTGCCTCTCACTCAGGCTATCAGTCTTGGCTTTTTCTCCAATTAGCCATGGCTCTCAACTTTTTCATCACAGTCCACCAACTTGATTTTAATTAGAAGGATTTAACTCCCACAACTACAGTGAAAGTCAATATGGTCAACAAACACCTCAAATGCTGTAGCGATTTTTTGTCTTTAACATCACGTTTAACTAAGGATTTATTTTCAAGACCCCCCCCCCAAAAAAAAAACAACAACAACCAACTAGTCGACAACCACATTTTTTATTTGCCAATTGTGGTGAATCAAAATATCGTCAATAGCAACAAACTATGTAAATAGGTCCTGGTTAACACAACTAGGCTACTATTGTTAACTTAATTATATTATATCTCTGACATCCCGTCAAGTGGCGTTCAAATGCATATCTAGCTAGACTTGCATACCTAGACACATGTCTGTCCAGACATCTAAATCCAGGCAGTTCCCGTTCGCGTGTAAAATTCTGGCTGCAATAGCAGCAAATTCCCGAGTCTAGAACTACGTGTCTAAGATTTCAAAGCCATCCAATTAAGAAGCCTTTTTTGGCACTATACTTACCTTCTGCACTTAAGAGTGGCATTTATATAGGTATGGCTGAACTCCCATGCTTAAGCAAGTGAATTGCCAGACATACATGTCTAGCCGCAAGTCATGCTGGACTTGAATGTAACACCGCTATCAGGAACCAAAACGTGCAACTATGGATGTTGCAGCAGTATGCAGCGTGATCTTCCACCAAAGATTAAACAATGAAGATCTTCAATACGATAATGCGATATCAAAATTTTACCCACCTGTTCTTCATACCCATTCCCAAATGAATGGACAGATAATGGTGACCTTCAGCCTATGCACTTACCTAATTTCATACCCTGTTATTTCTAGCAAGGAGCTACAGTGACGAAATGCCTAAACAGCCAAAATGGCTTGCAAAATCATTGATGTAAAAAAAAAAAAAAACATGGACTACAAAACTGACTGTGCCAAATCTATGGCAAAGAAGCTCCAAATCTAAAAGATCGTGCTTGATTTCTATATTACCAAGCCTGCGTTTAATTATTTAATATATACATTAAACATATACACTGAATTAAATTGAATTGAATATGCAATTGAATTAAAATCAATTAGTTGCTGACATCAAGCCATGGCTAATTATAGAAAAAGCCAAGACAGATAGTCCGAGTGAGTGAGAGGGAAATCTGGCATAAGCGCTTTTTAGGATTGTATAAAAATGAGGTAATTTCATTTGTTGACAGATAAGTATATCATCCGTCCGTACGTCATTCCTAGGGCAGAACTCAGGTAGATAGTCATAGAACTAAGGGATGAAAGATTGGATTGACTCTTTCTATAAATAGCCATGGCTTGATGACAACAACTACTTGATTTTAATTCAAAGAAAGAGGGAAATCTGGCATAAGCCCTTTTCAGGATTACATGATAGATATGATAATAGTTTCATTTCATTTGTTGATAGATAAGTCTATCTATCATCAGTCCATACGTCATGCCCTTGGGCAGAACTCAGGTAGATAGTCATATAACAAAGGGATGAAAGATTGGATTGATTTTGGGTTGACGCCTGAAGGACAATGTCTACTGGAGTTGTATGCAAAATCTGGGACTGAATTTGCTTGGACTCACAGGCGAACAAGTGAAACCTAAGCACCTAATAGGCTTAAGTGAAACCTAAAGCATATACAGTCATCAACCGAGTCCGTTGATTTTGAATTAAGATCAAGTAGTTGTTGGCATCAAGCCATGGCTAATTGTAGAAAAAGCCAAGACAGTTAGTCCAAGTGAGTGACAGAGAAATCTGGCATTATATATATATATATATATATATATATATATATATATATATATATATATATATATATATATATATATATATATATATATATATATATATATATATATATATATATATATATATATATATATATATATATATATATATATGCATTTTTTGAAACCATCTTTCAAATTTTCACAAAGAAGAGACGGGTATTTACAAACCCATTTCAGAGGTGGGGAATTCTCACCCCCTGTGTACACATGTGTATTGCTCCATATGCTTAACCTATATGAAATTAAAGAAAAAAGCAAATAAAAGATGCTCACCAATAGGGTGCAAGTTCCGTGGGTTGAACCATGTCCCTTAAAAAAGAGTAAAGAAGCAGCATTAGCCCATATCCAGAAGTTAAAACGAAAAATTAAAGCTGTTTAGCTGAATTAATAAAAAGCAATGTGTCTTCAAATACAAAATACCAAAAGCAATAATAAAACTAAAAGATTATGTATAAAATCAGTAGATTGGATGTAACTCCAAATTCAAACCAACAAAACAAGACCATTTCTTGACTACTTGAGACCTTCAATTCCTAACAGGCTTTATTTTGAAAGAAAGAAGAGCAACTCTTGCTAAATGAAGATTCTATATGAACCTAACATACCCAATACCTTTCAGAAGGACACCTAGCTGTAACCTTCACTGTACATATCATCATTCGGGTATCAAAAGGACGTATCTCCATAATTTTAAATTTTCAGAAAAACAAAAAAGAAACACCATACAACTTTTAATTTTCCCTCTAATGCCCCTGAAACTAAAATGGATTGATATGTAAAATCAATACATATCAATCCGTTTTTGTTTTACGGTTATCAGAGGAGAAATAAAAAAAGTTGCGAGGCTTTTATTTTGCCTTTTTGAACATTTACAATTACGGAGATACGTTCATTTTATATCCAACTGACGATATGCAGTCAATTTTAACTTAGATCAATGAATATATATGTAAAAGAAATTTTGAGTAAAAAAATTGTTTGGTCAATAACAATAACTTATCAACTTTATATAATTTTTAAAGAGAAATAATAGAAATATAAACAAATTGACTGATATGCCTATCAAAAACGCTATAGACAATATCTAACTGCAAAGAAGCCACTACCCTTTGATCTTATAGAAAAAGGAATAAAAATGAAGGAAGAAAAGGAGCTAGTTCTGTTCAAGACAGTAGAATAGGGAACACCAAGACGACCTTCCTAATATTTCACAAATACAATTATACATAACATTAATTGTCAACATAATTATGTTAGGTTACATTTGGGTTAGGCTATAGATATTTATGCTATATTTATATAGTTTTAGGGTTTTTTTTGTACATAAAAAAAAACACATATTTCATCATCTTAAATTGTACTTTTTGCCTACATTGTAAAAAAATAGGAGGCCAAACTAAAATGCAGTTAGTTCAACCACCCAGTCCATAACAAAAAAATATTAAGTTATGGGCTACATTGTTTTTTTTTATATATATACTTTTTTCCGGATATTTTTTTTTATAATTCATAATCCTCATAAAAACATAGAACCATGAAATTAATAATGGTTAGTTCAATCCAAATATTTGCATCCCTTTGACCACCAACCAAAAAACTGACAGCGATGAGTGCTTAATCCACTGAATGCAATATGAGAAGAATATATAATCCTACCTATGGAAAAATTATGTTCTGATGAGCCTGTTGTCCAAACAGCACACTTCATATAAGATGTGTGACCTATGTTAGTTATAGGCATTTTGAAAGTGCTTTAGATATTAAGATAGCACTGTACAAAACAAAATGCAGTTATTTGTCCAGAAATCCATTTTAAATATCCGACCCCGCCCCCCAAGACCACAAAAATCATTCTGATTCCTTACAGATGTAGCTATTTCCATTACAATCATTGTATTTGTTTTTTGTCTGTTATTCAAACAATGTTTCCATGTCAATATTGACTTAGTCTGTTTCTTTGATATTAACTTACTCAATTAAAATTAAGGAAAATTTGATGGCTGGTCTATATATTTTTGTTAACTCCCCTTACAAAAATCTTCTGGATTTTCAAACGTTTGCCTTACTACACATATTTTGCATTCATTGCTGACATTTTATTTAATTTTCAAAAGTAAAATTATTCAAGCCTAAACGTGTTTTATAATTTATTACCTGGGACAAACACAGCAAGTGGATCTACAACATACTCTCCTTTTTCTATCTGTGCAGGGGGAACTGGAGCCAAATATTCCATTTTTTCTTCACTTCTGGGTTTATCTTCGCTTTTAGGTTTTTCTTCCATTTCTGGCTTCTTAGGTTTTTCTTCCATTTCTGGCTTCTCTGTCTTCTTCTCAGGGGTTGTTGTATCAGGAATCTAAAATTTGTAAGTATAAAATAAAAGAATATAAATAGGTGTACTCCAGGCCTATCATGAAAATTAACTTTAACTAAGGACAAAAACTTAACAAATAGAAATTACTACAAATAAAAATGGAACTACCACCCCCTTAAACTGTCAGACTAGAATTCATTTGCATTTTTAATACACAAATAATAGTAGAAGTCTACATGCTGCTAACCAGTATATAATTTCTCAGACTACACTACTTTTCTATTTACAATTGAAACAAACCATTGATAAAAACGGATAATGTTTTCTTTAACAGGACAGAGTGAGAACAAACAAATAAAAAAATTTTTTATACAAAAATAATATAAAGCTAGGAATATTTTGGCTTCACATCCAGAAGCTTCTAAAAAAAAAAACAAAAAAAAACAGCACAACACTTAGCTTAAACACAAAAAACTAACAGATATTGTATATAGGCCTATACAGAATGAAAAACGAAAAAGAAATCACTTAAAAACAAAATTTCAATGAGTAGTTTTGGAGAAGAACAAAAGCACCATTTATTGACTACAGGGACTCAATACATCACTGATCCCTAAAGGTGGATCCCCAGGGGTCCAAAAGAGACATGACTTGTAAGATTTGTATACTGATTTTGTCTTTAGCATTAAATTTGTCTAAATGAACTTAAGCAACAAATAACAAGGCAAGATTTTTTAAATTGGAAGAACAGAGTTAAAAGAAGCTTCTTCCATTTTGGCTTACATCAGATCACAACAACTACTGTAGATCCTATAAATCCAAAAGTTAGGGGAAAGGAAGCATAAAAAAACTTTTTTTTTGGCAGGAGGATTCAAAATTTTAAAAATTCCTTTAAACTAGGAGTGGATCCGCCCCTAAGTGGAGACATAAATATGTATTTCATTAGATGTCTTGATGATCCTTGAATGGGAAAACATCAGCCCCCCCCCCAAAAAAAAAACAACAACAAAACAAACACATGGCAATACAGGTGGCTTTTTATCTAGAATTTACAAGTTAATGTGTTTGAATAAAACGATCTAAAAGTTTGGACAAAGTGAATGAATTAAAATAAAGAAGAAAAAATTATGACAAAATGCATAAATGCATAAACTGAATCATGTTAATGCATAAATCATGTTCAGTTAATGCATAAACTGAATCAGAACAAATTAAGGAGGAGCCCCTCTTCACTGGTTGGGCTAGATGATTACCAGATAGACTTGAAAACTTTGATGGATGGTTTATTATCCTTGAAGTTATTTTGTTCAAAAAGAAGAAAAAACACAAATGCCTTATTTTTGTTCTATAGTTTAGGGTATTTTAAATGTTCACTTAATAACAAATTCATTGAAGTAACAAGGCCATCAAAATAAATAATTTTTTGCTCCTTGTAACCCATCTTAGGTTTATTCATACAAAACAGTGATTTTTCTTTTGGTTGCTCCAAAATTCTCTAGTTTTTAGGATAGCTCCATATTTTCTTCAGTCTTCCAAAAATAAATTAAAAAAGAAGAAAGCTGATTCATTAAATTTGACAATCCTTTTGCCCCCCCCCCAAAAAAAAGAAGAATCTGTTGATTCCCAAAGAGACTATACCTTCAAAAGAGCTACATTTTCTTAAGCTGTCTGGTGTGTAATATATATGTTGACTAGTTTTTCAGCTTTACATTCTTTTTTCTTTACTTTGATGCCCACTATAACCTAAACCCTATATGGAGGTCTTCTCATAAAAATTAGAGTGTCAATCTTTCCTCATTTTGTAAGACAAATATGGTTGTGTGGTAAGGTAAATCTTTATTAACACAATAGTTATAACAAAAAATTTTCCACTTTTGGATTTCAAGTAAAGAAATTAAAAGAGCTTTTTCTACTGTCTTACTACTTTAAAGATAGTCCTAGTTTTGGACAAGAACAAAATAATGGCACTAAGGACAAACACCAATTCAAATTTTGAATAATTATTTCTATGCTCCATTATCACCTGCACACAGAAAATTGTCGTGAAGCCAAAAGGAGACCAAAGGACCCCCAAAGGCTTGACATTCCAAGAAGAAGAAGATGCTTTACTGCAAAGATAAAAAAATATCAACCGTAATGGATCTTTACTAATAGCTCTCCACTACTTAACTTAAAATCTCTTCTTAACACCACAATAAAGTCTGCTCTCAGGGCCCCAAACCACTACCCAACTAAAATAGTTGTGTATAACATTCATCCAGGAATACCAAATCAGGAGCTAAAGGAAGGGCTCTCTAATAGAATTGGTAACGCAAGCCCAGTTGCAGATGTCACCCAACTGGGCAAACAAGATACCAATGACCAAAAGTCAAGCAAGTCCTTCCTATTCAAACTAAGAAAAAAAAAAAAAAACAGTATCTCAGACCAGATCTCTTTGGACAAATGAAACCACTCAAGCCCTACAAGCCAAAAGTGAAATCTTACAAACCTGCAGTAAATGTAAGATTTTCCATTCCAAAGAAATACTAAATTGTAAAAATGATCAGCCAACATGCATAAACTGCAAAGGCCCCCATGATTCTTCCAATAAAACACTATGCCCTGCATATAAAAAACGAGCTTTAACACTCCAAATAGCAGCACAGAAAGCTATACCTTATTCATTTGCAGCTCTGGAAGCAAACGCGGCCCAAATACACCAAACTATACCCTTTGTAAAACCACCCAATACCAACACTCACAGAACACCCAACCCCAATCTACCCAAAGCAACTAGTACCCCCCACAAGACTCTTTCCTCAAAACGCCAACTAGCTTGCTCATCCAATGAGAGGAAGTTTGCCTGGCTACCCCCTTCAAGCAGAAATGAATAAGAAGCATTACCAGGAATTAGTCTCCTAATTATTATCAAGCCTGATGAACAACCAAACAAGCTAACACCTAATATATGCCTCATCATATTAAACACTAATACAGTTCAATCTATGAACCTACAACAGCCATAGAAAGAAACAATTAGAAATGAATTGGCAAACATGTACCTACCCAATCACATACTTATTGAAGCAAAAAAGGATCTTGCTTTACTCCTTTCAAAGCTAAACATTGACACACAGTCATATGAAAACTAAAGCAGCACATATAAGTACTTCAGAGGAATGTAAGATCACTTTCAGAAAATAAGTTAAATGAACTAAAATATTTTATGAACACAAATTCCATTGATGTTGCTTGCCTTTAGGAAACCCACTTGACCAAAAACCAACAAATAAAGTTTCCAGATATACTATCCCAAGAAAGAATAGGTCATCAGAGAGAAATGGAGGTGATGTAGCTTTAATAATAAATAATAATATCAAATTTTGTGGCATTAACTTTCCAAATTTTTTAAATGATGTTGATACAATTGGAATTAATGTTTGGCTGAATAACACCAAAACTTATATATTAAGCTTTAACCCTTATGGCCAAACTACAGATGCCATGGACTTCTTTGGTTATGTAAGTAATTCTAATATGCTAAAAAACATATTTATTTGTGGAGATTTTAATACCCACAGCCTCTTGTAGGGGGACAAGCTAGAAAATAAAGCTGGTAAGTTTATTGAACGTTTGATCTCAGGTAATACTGAATTAGCAATTGCTACGCCTCCAATCCAAATATATATATTTTGACCCCAATAGTGGTGAATTTTCCACAATTGATCTAAAAATTGTTTCATTAAATAGTTTGAATAAAATTTATATTAAGAAAATTGATAACCTTTGTACAGACCACTTCGCAAGTTTTTTTCAATAAATGAACCCACTAAAATTCAGCCCCATACCTCCAAATATATTAAAACTAAAGCAAATTTGACTATGTTCAAGAATAAGCTTCATGATGAAACTATAAGTCTCACTCAGGGATCATATCTATATTTCAACTATAACAGCTGACACACATGCTGAAGTTTTGGCATCCATACTAACAAATACAGCTAATCATGCTATCCCCAAGAAAACTCCCAGGGAAACAATCCCTAAACACATTCCTGAAGCATGGTAGTCAAATGAGTGCCAAAATAAATGAAGACCAAAAAAGGCAGCTAGGAGAACTTCTCCCACTATGTATTTACATAAATTACAATATGAGACTAATCTCAAGAAGGCTATAATAAATGCTAAATATAATTACTTGAGTAACTTTACAAATAGTATATCTAGAGAAAAACTTGAGCTAATCATACATAAACTCATAAGCCACATCTTTGAGAAAAAACATCTCCTAACCCATTCAAGTATGAGCTATTTTATAATAACACCAATTATGATAATGAAAAGTCAAACTTATTTGCAACTCTTTTCCAATAAGCTAACATCAACTAATAACAGCAACACCACCCCAATCAAAATAAATCCCATATACCTTGCCCAGGCTCAGAGCATATAACCCGCCCATTCACAATTCATGAATTGAATAATACAATACAACATATTAGTGCTTTCAGTGACTTCCTTTCAAAGTCCTTATCTGTTATTTTCAATTAAATTACTGAGTTGGGCCAATATTCACAAATTTGGAAACAAGCCCCCTTGAAAAAGAAAGACAGAAAACCTGATTTTGAAGGTGTTTGTCCTTTTTCACTCACTCCTATATTTTCTAAACTTTATGAAGGACTCCTTGTAGACTGGCTAAAGCAAAAAATCCTACCTCTCACTGACCTGAGACAATTCAGGAACATCAAATCCACTTTTACTTCTCATTACATTGTTATTCTTATTGAGTCAATTGAGAAAATTTTCGAAAACCCTAATTATTGGCTAAATTTGATTTCCACCTTCAAAAAGCTTTTGACCTTGTTACCATGATATTTTAGCTAAGAAACTTATAACTGATTTCAATATTGATTCTTTCCTGGTTAAATTGGCTGCCTCCTTTTTATCAAATAGATCACAAGTACTCAAATATAGGAATCATTATTCCAATCCCCTCCCTGTCCACAATGGAGTACCCCAAGATACTCTCCTGTTTTCTGTTATGATAAATAGCCTTGCTAAGGAATTTCCCAACAGATGGAAATTTGTGGATGACCAAATGGTTGTTGAAACCTGCTACAGAAACTTAGTAAGCAACCCTATGAGTATCCTCAATAATATTGCAGATGAAGCTGCAGACTTAGACATGAGAGTACACCCCTCCAAATCTATGATAACGCTGATATGTTTCCTTAAAACCTCACCCATTTTCCTCAACCCTATTCCCCCAGATATTTCTGTTTCTTCCTTTAAATTACTTGGGGTTACAATTTGCTCTAATTTAAAGTGGGATATCAGTGTGAAAGATATTGTCCATAGAGCTAATGCATTCATGCCTCTCCTTAAGCTCTTGAATAAATTTAATGTCCCCCCATCCCATTCCTTAAGGATCTATACTTCCTTTGCCTGCCCACATCTTGAATATGCTTGTCCAGTTTGGCATCCTGGCATCTCCCATGATGAATCAGAAAAAATTGAATCCATTCGAAAAAGAGCCCTGAGAATAATTTTTAAAGAGGGTAAGGTACTATACTCGCTTCTTCAAAAAAAAGCCAAGCTGGAGATGCTTGAGCCCAGGAGAGGAACGTTGTGCTTCCGTTTTGCAAAAAATGCAATAATAACCCCTTGCACAGAAAACATTTTCCCGAAAAGACACTCCCCATCCAGACAATTGTCCCCTGTCTGTTGTTTGACCATCAGGTATGAAAAAACCTTTGTACCCTTCATTACGGATCAAATAAACTGCTAGTTTTCCTTTTTTTGTGGTACTGATAATACCCAAGTTTTATGTTTCGTTCAGTTTTTTTTTGTTTCCTCCCCCTTATTATTTGTTATCTTTTAAACTTTTTATCACTAGTTTTAATTCACTCTTTTTTAGTTTTTACCTTTTTAAGTTTCTTACATTTTGCCGCTTAATTGTTTTAGACAAATGAATGGTTTTGCCATTTTGATATTGTCGTTTTTGGCACTGGCTTGGCAGTTTTGTTAGTTGTTTTGTTTTTTTATGTTTTTTTTTTGGTTTTATGAATCTGAAATGCAAATTTGGTCTTTTGGGGCTTGTGATAAACGTTTTTTTAAATCAATATCTTATACTACTTTCCAAAATTGCAAAAAAAACCTCATCTAAAACTTTATCTTTAATGATTTGAACAAGATGTTAAGCAGTGAAGATATAGAAAAGGGCAGAAATCACACTAAAAAAAGGAAAAAATACACAATTGAGTTCTATATTCAATGTTCATTCCATGTAAGAGCAATTGCTGAAGCTATGACTGTATCTAAGTCCCTCTTAACAGGGCCAGACATAGCCCCAGGCTATATCTGGCTATAAAATGTTTCCTTTTTTTTTTTTTTTTTTTTCTTAATTAGCCTGAGTTGAGATCAAGACCAACTATTGATGAAAAATAAGCCAAAAACATAAAGACAATCCCACAAAATCTGCAGAATTATGTATAAAACCTAGGGCTACATCTGACCCCATTAGGGAGAGGGAATTAGGATGCAATTGTGATATCAGCAATTACTATATATGGACAGAGCACTGTATGGAAAATTGAATGGTATGATTCTTTTATTTCCTATCTGATTTCTGCTCTAAATTATACTTTATGTTTTAAACTGTATTCAAGTGATTTTTTCTTAAAATTTAAGAAAAATTCTTATAAAACAGAATGTAGCAAAGTTACACTGAATCCTGTCATTTAGATTTAGAAAGTCAAAAGACTTTTCTTAAGTCTCGTGTCTAATGTAAGTCTATTTATGAAAGTTTCACTTTTATAACATAAATTTTGTTCCAGTTCAATAAAAACCAATTCCCTCTGAATGAGTTAAGTACTTCAGAGTATCTTCTGAGTGTATAGTTTAGATACACAGAAGTAGGATAGCTAATTCACCACTTCAACAATTAAATCACTGCAATATCTACTATACCACCTAGAAAGTTTATTTTTTCTACTATTAAATGAATGACTGAACATCGAAGTGATAGAGGGCAACTAGCCATCCCCTCCACTCTGACACCCTTTTTTGTCTAAACAGATTGGATAAAAATTGATTGAAATCGTCTTAATATGTAGACATGTACCTTAAATATTTTAATCATATAGAACACTATAATTTTACACATACTGATAGTAAACAGTGGAGGCTTACAGTCAGGCTGTACACAATGTACAAATGAATTTTATGCTCTTTTTCATGGTTAAAGTTGCATTTGTGACAATTGACCCTCCCCCCCCCAAGAGACCTATATATAGCCCTACCCTATCTAAAAAACAAAAATTAGAATTGATTAAATTTTTCAAATAACAAAACATAAAACACTGACAATTTTAAGGCAGCAAAAATATTTCTAAATAAATATGTTGGCACCCTATTACCTTAAAAAGCATGTCTATATAGACATGTAGGCTAAATTAAAAAAAATGAATATAATGATAATAAAATTATTAGGCCTATTATAAACAATAGCCTATTTACTTACATTAGAAAAAAAAGGTAAAATTCTAGACAAGCTACTTTTTGCCATCTTGGAAAGTGATTAGTTTAGAAAAAACAAACTTTCTATAATGAATCCAGGGACAAAAACATACTTCAGAAAGGTATTTTCAAGCTAATATGCTAACCCCCATCTGATTTCTAGGTCTTAGAAATCTCTGTAGATGACAGGTTTGTATGGTAAAAACCAATATGCAATTGAGCAAAATTATGCAAACTCAAACTCTCACATCCTGTTACCAAATAAGAATTCAAAAGAATTGTACATATCAATGAATAGCTAATAGGTAAGTTATTAAAATTATTTAAGATCAAACACTTGAAAATTATTACTCTATTGATTTACCAAGGAGCTCTTTTTGGAAATACCAATTATCTTATTTTGATGTATATATCCTTTTAGTGTCTCAGTTTTATTAACATTATAACAGAGAGCTGATTGTCTTCTGATTTGAAAAATAAAACTTGTATTGCTTGATATTTATTCTATAAATCATAAGTGATTAAATATTTCTTTTTGTTCAACTGCTTGTCAAAACAGAAACCACATTTTAAATTTATGATGATGAATTATTGGTAAAAATTTCACCAAGAAGGCAGGGCTCTTGCTACTACACTCACATTGCATCATGCAATAGTAAAATAGGAGCAGTCTGAAAACCCATCTCTATATTTCCAAAATGTCAAAGAAAGGTGGTCTTATACCCTACGAATTGGAATTTTGACAAAACAACATTATACCTTAATTTTCAATCTCCTTTTCTCAGGTTTTAGTTTTGAAAATGTCATTCCTGTTATTTGAGTAGAATTTTGAGCCATATCTACAGGTTTTTCTGAATTTACGATATATATTTGTAGATCATTGAAACCTCATTATTTGGAACTGAGCAAAGTTGTGAAGCCAAAAACCCCTTTTCTGTACTTCATTTAAGCAGAAGATCTTCATTTAAGAAATAGAGAGAAATATTCCAAAAGCTGGAACAAACTTAAAAACTTGACATAGGCCTTGTACACAAGCTTTGAATCCAAACTTGCTGATGAAGCCAAGACAAACCCAAAGAAGTTTTGGCACTACATCTCTAGCCAAGACTACAATAGACAGTGTATCAAAAAACTGATAACAGAGCAAGGTGAAGAAACTACAGACACTAACAAGCTTGCTGACTTGATGAACCTACAATTTGTCTCAGTTTTCACCACTGAACCAAATGGCCCTTTACCTTCCCCACCAAAATACGATGTAAAAGCCCCAATGGAGAGCACCACAGTATCGTCTACACATGTACTTAAACGTTTACTGAAATTAGATGCTAACAAGTCGCCAGGGCCCGATAATATACATCCCAGACTATTAAAAGAAACTGCAGAAGTGATAGCAGAGCCCCTCATGAGAATCTTCCAGATGTCACTTATCTCTAGAGAGCTACCAGCAGACTGGAAAGTAGCCAACATAATGCCAGGATACAAAAAAGGTGATTGCACCAAATCTGAGAATTATTGACCTATTAGCCTAACTTTGGCTGTTCTTAAGATACTTGAACACATAGTCAATGATTCAATTCTTGAACATTTAACAACAAACAGGATCTTGTTGCCCAAGCAGCATGGATTCCAGTCAGGAAAACTAATCAAAACAAACCTATTGGAATCATACAAAGAAATTACAAATCTGATTGACCAAGGACATCCAGTTGACCTACTGCTGCTGGAATTTGCCAAGGTACCACACACTCAATTGCACTCCATATTATTTGCCTCTGGCATCAATTCAGTGTGATAGACTGGCTAATGAATTCATCAACTCATCAACTGCAAGCAGAAAGTCTGCTTATTCAAGATGGATGGCCAGCCAATCTACTCCCATGAGGCCATGGTAATGAGCAGGGTACCACAAGGAACTGTACTAGGCCCAACCCTTTTCTTGATGTACATCAACAACATTTTCAATCATGTAGATAATAGTATGCATTTGTTCATGGATGATGCCAAACTGTTCAGCATTGTAAATCCACAGACCATCCAACATGACATAGACAGGCTACAGGATTGGACTCAAGACTGGCTCCTTCAATTCAATACAATCAATTGCTGTATTTTACACCTTGGACCTAACAACCCAATGGCTATCTACTCAATTTACAATCCCATCACAAAAACAAGGGAATGTCTAGAGAATAGAGAAGAAGAAAGGGACCTTGGTGGCATCATCAACAACAAGTTGAAGTTCCACAGCCACATTCAGCATGTTGTTTCCCATGCAAATTCCAGCCTTGGCCTATTAAAACAGACCATAGTAGCCAAGAGGCAACAATATTCATAAAATTATATAAAGCCCTTATCAGACCCCATCTTGATTTTGGCATGTGCCTTGCAGGTCCTTCTTATCAGCAAGATGTAAGGCTCATTGAAAATATTCAGAGGCGAGCAACAAAGTGCATGAAAAGCCTAAAATCAACTTCATATGAGGACCACCTCAAGCAACTTAAGCTACCTACCCTTGTCTACAAACACATATATAGTGATATGATGCTGACTTACAAACTTTGAGAAGAAAAGTCTACCATCTTTAGCAGCAGTCATAGCACCAGCCATCATTACACAAGAGGACACTCCAAGAAGCTGCCGAAATTAAGCTCCTGAATAAGAACCTGTCAAATGTGCTTCTCAAGAAGAGTCATAAACCATTGGAATCAATTGAAGGACTCAACTGTCAGTGCTCCCTCCATACAGTCTTTCAAATGCCACCTTGACAAGGAGTGGGAGAAGAGGCAGTGGAGGTTCAATTGGGAGTTGTCAACTCAAGAGCACTACAGGGCCAGAGGACCTTAAAGCTCTCAAATGGATTAAGGTGATTAAGGTAAGGTGATCTATTTTGCAAGCTTCTATGTTTACAAAATAAAGATTTTAAAATGTCATGAAAGGTCAGTGCCCTCCATAGGGAGGAGTGGAGGTAGGTAGTTCAAAATACATTACCAGGACACACTTTAGTCTGTAGGCCTTGATCCATTCCTGAAAGTTTCATTTTCCTAACCTAACCCATTTCCAAGGTAGCAAAAAATAGTTCATCTAGAATTATACAGCAGATTAAGAACTCAAAAGAGGTAAAACATTTTTGTTATTATTCAGATATACTAGCCTAAGTGCAAACCTAGACTATTATGTAAGCTATGCAATCTTCTAAACCCATGAAATAAATTTAAGAAAAGGTAGCTGGTAACAGTAGCAATTGTAGCTGGGTAACACACCTTTTAGCCCTCAAACATGCCCAACTAGAAATACATCTAGTGACACCCAACAATGAAACAAAACTGTCCTGTATATATGTAATTAGTGAGGATCTACTCATGAACTGTGACATGAATATTGAGTCAGCATTACCTGGCAACATCTACAGGTTCTTCAACCTTAGGATTTAAAATTCACAACAAAACCAGGTCATAAGGAGACATGTTAAGAAAATAATTCTTACTTAATAATATACAAAATCCTAGTTAACATATTTTCCAGTCCCATCACATATTCATCCTCACTACCTTCACTGTTGTAAAATTTTCTTAAACGTGAAAAATAAACAGATTTCAAAGCATTTATCTATTTTAAATTGTCTAAATATAAAAGTTAAACCCCATCACTGCCATCTACCAAAAAGATACAAATAGGTAAATATTCATAAATTTAGGTTAAGTTAGGTTAGCTAGATAGCATCAATTTTCTACATTAGTAACTTTTTGCTATCTTAGAAAGGGGTGAGGTTTTTTTTCCTGCATGTTTCCTTTTTCAGAATTGCCTTAGTTGTTTATAATTTGATCTAGGTGACAGGTTAAATGTATTATTTATTATAATTGACTTGTATAAACATTGTATTTGCTGTTTGATAAGGTATTTTGCATTCTGGTTTCTGTTTATAATTGATGGCAGGTGCTGATTATAATAAGCAAGATAATAAGACCCTTATAATAAGCAAGATAAATGGTAGATGGCTCCATATTATTTAAATCTTGTTGGCCATGATGCCCCTCCTATATTATTTTATCTTAGTTATCCTTTTTCTATTTTATTTGTTTTATTATCCTTATCTATATTTTCACATTTTATGTGATTTATTTTCTATATATGGAGGTATGCATTAGGTTATAATGTAAAAATGTATTATTTATTATAATTGTGCTGTATATATATTTTAATTGCTGTATGACAAAGCACAGTTGCATTATTTTGATTCTTGTTTTTCAATGCAGGCAGTTGCTTCAGGTGAATTACCCCTACCAATAACAAGATAAGTGCTACATGATCAGGTTCAGTGAATATTGACCAAAGTGACACCCAAGCAAGCAGACATCCACCATATGGCTAATATGGGAGTAAAGTTCATTGTGTTGCAAATGGGTGTTATATTTAGATTGAGGATGCAATTCTAGGTATATATTTGCACACTAGGGGGTGGAGGTATATATTCTTTGAATATATAGGTCCTAAGAAATTCATGAATTTCTTATAAAACTGGAAAAACAAGGAAAGAAGTGAAGAAATAGCTCTACTCCTGCAAAATGTGTTAACTAGGATTATTCTGCATATTATGGAGTAAGAATTGTTTTCTTAATAGGCTATGTTTCCTTATGTCCAGGTTGACTCCTAGGCTTAAAATACTGGTTGGCCAGTTGGCTAATTTAAAGGTGTATATAGCCTATATACACTGTCAAATTAGCCATCTGGTGTTATCCCCCAAGCAAGCCAGTGATTATAGAAGGCACAGAACAATTGAGTGATATCATTGCTTATGACCTATTGGTTGAACCTGTCTAACCCCAAACAACAACATGGGGTTAGGTTAGGAATGTGAAACTTTTAGGGATGGGTCTATAGGCTGAAGTACATCCCAAGAAGGTATTTTGAAGTACCTACCTCTACTCCTTATTCTCAATAGAGGGTCCTGACCTTTAAAAATCTGTGTGTTATAAAAGTGAAACCTTGCAAAATAGATCTTCTGCTTAAATATAGCCTAGTAGGCCACAACAAAATTGTTTTCAGCTTCACAACTTTGCTTAATCCTAATTAATTAGGTTTTAAAGATAGGCTCACTTGTCAATACAATATTGAAGTAGGATATTTAGGCTACAATTGTTTTATAGGCATAGTTTCCATAATCTTTAGGGCTCCCTTCAAATGTGCCCCACATTTATAGGCCTAGCCTACCAACAACAAATTACTGCTTGATTTCTATACAGGTTTTAACTAGACTTGGTAGGCACCTAGAATAATGGTTTTAGCTCTTGCTTACCTGTTGTTCTTCTTTAGGTACTTCAGGAGCACTAGGTCTAGGGTACAAATCCGATTTTCCCTCTTTAACTTCTGGTTTGCTCTCAGCTTGATTATCTGCAGTATCATAATTCATTAGACCTTCAGCATTTGCTGGTTCATAATGAGTGTCAGTATCAAAGTTATAATTTTCCATTTTAAAGGAGCAATGAGAATTTCAACTAGGGCTGGTATGAGTTAACTTGTTCATGCAAAACAATAATGAATATGATAAAAAACAAAATGGCTTCCGAAAACTGAAACCTACCAGAGAACAACCATAGATAAAAAAAATGAACTGCCACTTAGGACCTGAATAGACCTTTCCGCAAATTTTTAAATTTGTCGTCGTTTTCAAGAAGAACTAAAATCTTTTCTTTTTTTTGGCCGTTTATATTTTTCTAGAAATGTTATATAACCACAGTAAGATGTGATATGCAGACTAATGTCAGTCTTTTAAACAGGAACACTCTGTACAACGTCTTAGTAACACCCCATGATATTTTAAATGTTGACGTGGATTGTGCCAAATATATATCAGTGTGATACTCAAAGTGACGTGACTCTAGTTAAAACCCAAGATATAATAGATGATCACACGTATATGAGCGGTTGATTCGCTCAAACAACAACAGAACCAAAATCATCCTGAAGCTGAGCAAGGAAATAATATATATACTTTTCACTGTCTAATACTTGCAATTTGCAAATACACCTGCTTTCAAGCAAGGCCGTACCCATGATTTTTGTTCGGAGGGGTTTTACTCAAAGATTTTTTTCGGGGGAGTTTTACACAAAAAAACTCAAAAAACGCATATAAAATTTGTTTATATCCATTTTTGTTATGTTTTTACGAGTCAAAAAACCTTTCTGGAGGGGGTTCAAACCCCTCCCTCTTGGTATGGCCTTGCTTTCAAGGGTATAAAGACGCACACGCTCCTCATTAATACAGAAAAGAAGAAAGAGGGCTGAATAGTCTTGACTAAAAAGCCCATAAGTTCGAACACAAGAAGAAAAATGGATAAAAAATTCCGACAGATATCGGATCTTGAAGAGGTTAAATGTTATCAAAAGAAAAACTTAGTAATTTTTTATAATACTAGCCATGCTACTGAATTTCAGACATCCTAATAGTTTTTTTTTATTTGGGGGAGCAATGGTTTATGCTTCACCTTAAAGATTTATGTACATCTAAGGGCATTTGAGAATACGCGGAAAGGTCTATTAGGAATAAAGTGTCTCGGCCAAAGCAAAACTTTAGCTTAAGAGAGCTGAAAAAGGTCGTTGAAATGATAAGGTTAGCTAAGATGAGAAAATCACACATTCTTTGTTCAGAGGGAGAAATTTTCGAGGGACGGGCCAGAAAACTGGCTATCTTGGATTATTTTGGAGCTTTGGATTATTATAGGAGCTGCTTCAGTGGGTGACTTTTCCCTTTATGTCGAGAGACAAACGTTGTCTACCCAAATCGGTCTAAAGCTGGCAAACAGAGTTCCCAGGATAGGAAAAAACGATGACGGACATCTTGACACTAACAAAGAAGGCTCTTCAACCGATGGGGAAAGGAGAATAGAAGAAAAGAGAAGAAAGAGAAATAGAGACAGAGAGAACAAGTCCTACCTCATATTACCACGCCCGAGGGAACGGTGCTATTTACGTATATGCAGTTTTTTTTGTGTTTTCAGACCACTGAAGCTCAGGAGCTTTGGATTATTTTGGAACTGCAAGATATTTTTGGTCAACATGGACTAAAAATAAAAAAGTGCTACTTGTTTTACATGAGTCCATCATTGATGTTAAATAAGCCTTGAAGTATGGTTTCACCCCAAATCATAGGTCCAAGAATGGAAAACCGATATTGCATCATTTCATAACTAGCCACAACTCAAAGTTTGAGATACTAAATAATTTATTACAAAATGGGGTAAAGTGGATATAATTCTTGAAAGTAGATTCTCCCTGAAAGTGAATAGTAAAGGCAACATAATACTTCATGTGATTGCCTGGACAGATATCTCTGAAGAGATGCACGCAAAGATTTTTGAAAAAAATCCATATTCTGACACTAATTCCCGAAACAATTATGGAAAAATTCCTCTTCTCTTATTTGTAGTTGTTGGCAACTATAAATATTTTATATTTTGACAAGAAAAGAATGCCAATTTTCAGTAGAAAAATAACAAAGACCTGAATCCTCTTCATATTTCAGTTTTCTCCAAAACCTTGATTTTATAAGAAATATAGTGACGTCAAATAGCCGAAACTTAGAAAATTACAAGATGAAAGCAAAAAAGTCTCTTGTTCATTTGGCAGTCATCTGTAAAAGAGAAGATTATATTATAGTCTTTCTAGCTGCAAAAATCGAACCAAATATAAAAGATGGAAGAAGAAAATGTCCTCTGCATTGGGCGCTTATTAATAACCGAGCAAATATTGCGGTTTCTCTTCTAGAAGCGAAAGCCGATCCATATATAGAATATAAAAAACGAAAAGACTCCCCTCTGTTATGCAGTAGAAAAAACAAATAAAAGTATTATTATACATTTACTAGCCAAGGATGGTTATCCCAGAAGACAGAAAAAAATTCCCCTTTTATTTAGCTTTAGAATATGATGATTTCGATGATATGCTGAAATGTATGTATGGCCCAAACTCAATGTCAAAATATTCAAAATATACAACAATTCTGAGAAAATAATTCAAAAGCCAAACTATTCAAATGGCCGAGGGTGGTTACTTTTAGTTAAAAAAAAAACACAACAAATCGAGTTCTTTCTTTAGTTAGAAGAAGCAAAATCGAGAATGAATCACGCTATTAAACAGTTCATGGTAGTGATATGTACGTAAGGAGTGACTCGCCTCAATGACCGAAACTCTAATAAAATGAATCTTGATGAAAATTACTACCTCAATAAAGTGCTCTTTTTTATGCTGATTCCGTGATACCCATCAAAACTAACGAGAATGACAAAACTTGTCTGATTCTCAAAAAAGCGGGCACATGACCCGTAATAAAAATCACGCCATTAGATTCAGTTTATCAGAGAACTCTACTGTAAAGGTCGGTTTCAAGCTTATATCTACAAAAATATGGAATTTTTTCATTTTTTTTGCCAGAAGAAAGGCTACGGATGTGTGTTTATTTGTGTTTTTTTTTCCAAGTGTTGATTGTATCTAAGTCATAGTCATAGAAGATCAGGAGAGGGCCAATTCGACTGAAAATTGAAAGTCCTCGTGTCCTTTTTACGTGACCAAAAACAATGGATGACAACTAGCTCCACTCCCACATCTCATTTTCTCTCAAAATCATCCTAAAAAAATTTTGATAAGGCCATTTCATTCAGCATAGTTGAAAGGTCCAATAACTATATCTCTTGGTATAACATGACTCCTCACAGCTCCTATGGAGTGCATTCCCAGCATCCTTACTTCAGAAAAGTTCAACCAGGACTTCCTGGTTGAACTTCACTGAAGTAAGGATGCTGGGACTGCTTAACAAAAAAATCATTTTAGTTTTATTGGTCGTATGTTGTTGTAAGTCTTTCTTCTTTTATATATTTATGTTTTGCTGAGGACGACCCTTGGACATAGGGCCGAAATATTCATTCAAATTAGAATTCCACTTCCTTACGAAAAGAATTCCCTATTGTTCTTCTTGTTTTGATGTTTGTGATAAAAAGGCATTGTGGTCTTCGTCGCTATTTGGGACAGCTCCCTCCTCAATCCTTCGCTCTTTACGCTAAGGTTTACTTTTTGTCCGAATTCCTTAAGAACAATCTTTGAAACAAAACTTTACCGTGATGAGGAAGGGATTGAGACGGGGGAAGTCGTCCTTATATAAGGAACGATGTCTGATCATTTTAAGTTTTAATGTTGCTCCTTACTTTAACTTGATTTTTTGTATAACTTGATAAATTGACTAAGGGAAAGCTTTTAAACCAGCAAGAACATATTGAAAAGCATATGTTTTTTGAGTGGTCCTTGGAAAGAACTAATAAAATTAAACTAAATCAAGCCCATCAGTTCAAGATTTTGTTCCAATATAATTTTTGTCTTTATTTTCAATGTCGTAAATACAAACAAAAAGTTCATTATAAAATTCGTTTTCACTAAAGCGCAAGTTGATGCAGTAGTTTTAGAATTTAGGCAAGGGGCAGTAGCCAAACTCTTGTTTGTTGTGAATTTTGTTTGTTTTAAGTTTAATTTCAAAATTCAATTTGAGGTTTGCTAGTTCTAAGATTTATTTATTCATTTATATTAGTACCTGTTCTATGTTTGTTTGCTATGATTCTTTGTTTAATTTTTGTTTGTTTTGGGTTTCTTTTATTCTTTAATAGTATTTTCTGGTGATTTTGAGTTTGAGTTATTTTGGGAATTTATTTCGGCTAGTCTTAAGTTTAATTCAGCTCTTTACTTGTCCTTGAAAAAGTTCTATTTCGGAAAGATTTTATTTTCTTTAATTTCTGTTCATTTTTGATTGCCAAGCTTAAAGTTTTTCAATATTCCCCTTTTAAATATCAAAGTTTTTTTTTTCAACATTATAGTTACATCAAACTATCAAAACATCAAAGTGATGTTTTTTTTTTCAACACTAGAGTTTCAAAGTTCAACATCCTCCTTAAAATCCTCTGAAAGTAGTCAGAAATAGATGTAGTAGTAGTGGCAAGCAATCGCAGTCACAGTTGTAAGTTGTCGCAATTGAGAGTAGTCACAGCTACTCACAGCTGGAGTCACAACCAGTCTCATTTGCAGCTACAATAATAGAAGTAGCAGTCCTAAAAGTTTCAAGTTATTATCCTTGCCTGTTCCTAAGATATTACAGATAGACGTTTTTGATAGCTTGGATACATATAGTTTCTTTTGATCTAGCTCAACTTACCCATCAACATTTCCCAAAATTTTACCTCAATACCTTTAGTCTTTTTCGACACACCCAGGATTAAACATTCCCCCTTTTCCTATCGCGTATGTCAAAAATGAACAGATTGCATAATTTACATTATTGGCCCCAGGGATGGTGGGGGCATGGCATCCCTAGGGGCTTAGCTATTAGACGCAGTGACTATTTTGAATAAAATGGTCTTTCAAAATCTCTATCAGTGTTAAGGGGAGGATCTAAAAGGGCAAGAGGGAAAGGGTCTTGTATGCTTTGATTTTGTTTTTACATCCCCCTCAACATTATCTAAAAGTTCGCCATAATATTCTTTGTATTTTTGCAGACTCAGGATCAAACATGCCACCTTTCCGGAATACCCAACCTTGTATATAAACATTGGGCACCTTATATAATTTACAACACTTGCCCCGCGGGCTTCGGGGGTAAGTCATCTCCGGAGGTATAATTATTTAACTTTTAGACTATTTTGAACATGAAAGCTATTCCAAAGTTTTGATTAGACATCTTTGGAGGAGGTAGATAATTTCAAAGACCACACTGCCTTTCGATGATGATAAATGAAAGTATTACTACTGATGACGGTCACTGCATATATGACCAAAACATCTAGTATTTTTCTATGAAATTTATCACTGTCTATTAAAAGGATTTTATCCCTATTTGAACTTTTATTTATCGTTTTGGAGGGAGGAAAGCTAAAAAGGGAATGGGAGGGGGACTAGTTGCCATCTGACCAACTTTTTAGCATCTTCCTCAACATTCCCTGAAACTTTAAACTTAATAACCTCAGTCGTTCTTTTGAAATTACAAATGCACCTTTTTGATAAACAGGATGAGCGTAGTATCTTTAGATTTAGTTTAAAATGCCTCTCAACATTCCCCAAAGTTTTGCCTTAATATCCTTAGCCTTTTCGAACGCACCTAGAATCAAAATTTCCTCGTTTTCCTAATGATAAATCTTTCATGTAAAAGAGGGCAAATTGCATAATTTACATTCCTTACCACGAGGGCTGTGGGGGACATTGCATCCCCGGAGGTATAGTTACTAGACCTTTTGACTGGTTTGAACAAAATTGCCTTTTCAAAATGTTGATTGGTGATGAGGAGAGGGAACATCTAAAAAGGGCAAGAGGGGAGGGGGGCTGATCACCCTCTGATAGCTCTTCAATATCCCCTTCAGCATTCCCTGAAATTTTCAACTTAATACCTTCAGCCGTTCCTTAGATATTGATGATCATACGTCCTTCTGACAATCAGCACGCACAAAGTGTGTTTTATTGTCTTTAGCATCCCTCTCAAAAGCTGTGGGGGTTATATCATCCCCGTAGGCATAGCCATTTGTGTTTTCGACTATTTTGAAACAGATGTCTATCTCAAAATTTTGATCAAAAATTTTGGAGGAGGGGAACTAAAAAAAGTTTGGGAGGGGGCTGGTTGTCGTAAAAACTTCAAAAAAGGCTCATTCAATTGAAAATTCAAAGGGCTAGTGGCTTTTTTAATAGTCAAAAGTGATTGGAGGGCAACTAGCCCCCCCCCCACACCCATACTTCCCCCAAACACATCCAATCAAAATTTTGAGATAGCCATTTTGTTCAGCGTAGCTGATTTTCAGATAGAAAATATGTTTTTGAGGAGGAAACTCCCCCAAAACACTCGGGACAAGGCTTTTAAGTTATGCCCTGAGGGCATATAAAAACGATGTTGGCACAATGTATCATTTATTATTTTTTCCCTTTAGAGCAGGCCACTTCGTATCAAAGAAGTTGTCGTAGAAACTTCGAAAAGGGCTCATTCAATTGGAAATTGGAGTCGCTTGTGCCCATTTCAATAGTCGAAAGTGATTGGAAGGCCACTAACACCCCTTCCACGCCCACCATTTCCCGAAACACATCAAATCAAAATTTTGAGATAACCATTTTGTTCAGAGTAGTTGATTTCCACATAGAAATTATGTTTTTGAGCAGGAAAATCGCCCAGAGCCTTGAGGGTAAGGGTGGTAATTTATGCCTTCCCACCCCGGGGGTATATAAGGTTTTTTATAGAAGTTTTTATCGTAGAAACTTCAAAAATGGCACATTTGATTGGAAGTGCAAAAGGCTAGTGCCCTTTTTAATAGTCGAAAGTGATTAGAGGGCAACTAACCCCCTCTCACGCCCACCTTTTCTCCAAACCCATCCATTTTATTCACCGTAATTCAAAGTTCTGTAAATTAGGTCTTTGAGGATGACAACCCCCTCACAGCAATCAGGGAAAGGGTTGTAAGTTATGCCCTGGGGGCATACAAAGTTTATAGAATGTGTTGTTGTAGAAACCTCAAAAAAGGGCTCATTCGATTAAAATTGAAATGGCTAGTTTTCTTTTTAATAGTCGAAAGTAATTGGAAGGCAACTAACACCCCTTCCACGCCCACCATTTCCCCAAACACATCCAATCAATATTTTGAGATAGCCATTTTTTCCACACAGTTTAAGTTCAGGAAATTATAACTTTGAGCAGGACACTCCCCCTACAGCCTTCAGGGCAAGGGTTATAAGTTATGCCCTGGGGACATATAAGTTTTTATTGAAATCTTTGTCGTAGAAACTTGAAAAAGGGCTCATTCGATTGGAAATTCAAAGGTCTAGTGCCCTTTTTAATAGTCGAAAGTGATTTGAGGGCAACTAGCTGCCCTCTCTCACCCACCTTTTCCCCAAACATATCCAATCAAAATTTTTAGATAGCCATTTTTTTCAGTGTTGTGGATTTCCACATAGAAATTATGTTTTTGAGGAGGACACTCCCCCTTAGCCCACAGGGCAAGGGTTGTAAGTTATGCCCTGGAGGTTGTAAGTTATGAATGTGTATTGTCAGTTTAATATACATATACTGATATTTAGTAATCAAAATGTTAATATTATTGTATTTATTAAAGTTATAAAAGTAAAAACATTTATATTTTTTTCAGTAAAGTGCAAACTAGGTTCTGGCCTTGGGAAGGCATAGGGATTTTGAGCCCAACTTATGTTACTTTCTGTTCGTTTTAAGGTTGACTCGGTTATTTATTGTAATTTCTGTTCGTTTTGGGTTTTATTTATTTATCGATGCTGATTTGTGGTAGTTTCACGCTCGGTAGATTATTTGATTTTATTTTTGCTCATTTTTTGTTTAATGGTGTTCTTCACTTTTCTTTGAAAAACTTATTTGGTGGAAAAAGTTGTTTTAATTAATTACCTATTAAAGGCTATGAGCCTTAGAAAATTTGCCTGATTTTCAAAAAAAGAGGGAAAAAAGGAGATTGTCCCCCCTGCTAAAAGTAATAGAATCTTAATGAAAATCACACCATCAGATTCAGCGTATCAGAAAACCATACTGTAGAAGTTTCAAGCTCCTATATGCCAAAAATTTGGAATTTTGAATTTTTACCAGAAGAAAGGTCACGGATGCGTGTTTATTTGTTGCTTTTTTCCTAGGGGTGATCGTATCGACCCAGTGGTCCTAGAGCATTATGAGAAGGACTAATTCAAATGGAAATTAAAAGTACTAGTGCCCGTTTTTAGTGCCCAAAAAGTATTGGAGTGCAACAAGGCCCCCCCCTCACCCCTTTTTTCTCAAAATCGTCCGATGAAAATTTTGAGATAGCCATTTTGTTCATCATAGTTTGAAGACCCAATAACTATGCCTTTGCATATAAAATGACCCTTCCCCCATAAACCCAGGGGAAAGGTCCTTAAGTTATAACATTTGTCTATTGTTTACGCATAGTATTTGTTTTTGGGAAGTATGTATACATTTTCGAGTGGGTGGGGGGGGGCGAAGTTTATGCCGTTTTTTTTCCATAGGGAGGGAAATTTTCTGGGGGTGAACTTGTCAGGGGAAATTACACACTGGGGGAATTTGTCAGATTTCCAACAACACATTCTTTTTATGTGTCTTGTTTTCTCTTTTCCGTCTAAATTTTACACGAGGAGTTGTTAAGGGTAATCGTCCGGGGTAAATTTTCACCGTTATTGAGCTGTCTAGAGGATATTTTCGCAAGGAGGCGGATTTCTCAGAGGAGGTGGGGCCAGATTTCCTGGCGTTATTTAAAGAACGACCAGAAATTAAATAGAAATAACAAGTTTTTTTTTCAAGTGAAAGTAAAGAGCAACATTAAAACTTAGAACGAAAAAAAATATTGCATATATGAAGGGGATTGCCCCCTCCTCAACAACTCGCTCTTTACGCTAAAGTTTGAATTTTGTCCCAATTCTCTAAGAATGACTCCTGAAACACAAGGGTCGTTTAATTAGAACAAAAAGATGCTTTTTTAGAAGTACTAAAAGACATTAGCGCAAATAATTAGGTGCTGAAGAGGGGACAGTCCCCTTCATATGCGTAAAAATTTCTGTGATTTTTAAGTTTTAATGTTGCTCCTTACTTTCATTTGAAAAAAACTTGTTTTATTTATTTATTTAAGCCAATGACCAACGATCTGCCATATTAGGAAACACGGTGTTAGAAACTTAGATATTTGGTTACCATTAGTCACCAATAAATACGCGTTTCAATGTTTAAAAATAACATTTTAGAAAGAGTAGAAATGAGAATTTAAACGTAAAACCAACGAGTAGCACTTTAGATAAGAGTGGATCTGTCGCCCCCCTGAATTTCCTCTTGATCCTTTCTGAGTGAAATTTCACTGGTATGTATTAATTTATTATCATTGAAAATTTATTAAATATTATTAATTTATCATTGTCGTATTGGAGAATCAATAATCTTTTTGTGTAAAAGACAGAACAGAACGATTTTTCCAATATATCTTCATTGCAAATAGCATTCAAGGGTTGTCACTTAAAGGAGGTCTTAGGTATCTTCTATTTGCATTGTCAATTCACTAAAATGTAAGGGAGAAGAGAAGAATTATTTGATATTATTCTAAATGTGAGATTTTTTATTTTTTTATTTTTAGTTTTGTAGTTTTTATTGTATTTTTTTGTATGTTTTGTATATGTATATTTTATATTATTTATTTGTTATTATATTTTATATGGGTTTTTGTTTTTTTTAAAGATGAGGATCAGGAAAAAAATTAAATAAAAATTAAATAAAATAAAAATGACTAGTCCTAAGGGTAGGGTTCTGTGGATTTTTCTGTTATTTTCCTTGGTCAGAGCAACCACAAATACTTTGTAGCAGAAAAAGAGGTTTCATTCTTATGATTTTACATTTTTTTTATCTTCGGGGAGGGGTTAGAGGCATTACATCAATAAATATTTGTTCCTTTCTTTTTCGTCTAATTTATTCATTAATGTTTTCCCAGAAAAACGGTTCTTGCAAATTATCATCCCATTGGTTCCCATCGTATGCACCATAATGTTCACCATTATTTTAATGTTATTCCTGAGAACCAAGATTATCAACCATCATCCGTGACTTCACATAGTTTCAAACAGTTTACATAGTTTCAAATTTCTTGGGTATAGAAATGAGGGTACAGTTGCACTAAATGGTACACAGCGCTATAGACTGCCGAAGGAATGCAGTGATGAAGACCCGTAAAGCGGGTAATTGCTATCTAAATTGATCCAAGAACGTGGTTTCTCATTGAATTTATAATATTTAACTGTTTTTTTTTGGAGTTTAGGGGGGGGGGGTACCTAGGTTAGGTTACGTATTTAATATATGCTATGCTTTACCCCCACCCCCCTAATGTGCAATATATAGCCCAAATTTGTTTCTAAACCATTATATATTCACCCTATTTTATTATTAAATAAAAAAAAACAAGTTTTTTCAACTGAAAGTAAGGAACAACATTAAAACTTAAAACGAGCAGAAATTAGTACGTTTATGAGGGGGTTCGCCCCCTAGTCAATACCTCCCTCTTTACGCTAAAGTTCGAATTTTGTCCGAATCACAAATCCCTGAATAACAAAGGCCATTTAATTAGAATAGATAGCTCTTTTGAAAGTACAAAAAAAACTTTAGCGTAAAGAGCGAGGTATTGACTAGGGGGCGAACCCCCTCATACACGTAATAACTTCTGCTCGTTTTAAGCTTTAATGTTGCTCCTTACTTTCAGTTGAAGAAACTTGTATTTTTTATATTTAATGTCTGATCGCTTTTTTAAATGCTGGGAAATCCGGCGCCCCTTTCATAGAAATGTCCCTTCCCCCAAGGACACATCTTCCATGGAAAGATCCTTCCACGTAACAGATCCTCGAAATAAGGAGTTCTGTTCATATTAAATTTTATTGATTCTGACCCGAGTTTTCACTCATTGAGGCTGAAATAATCCCACAAAATACAAAATTCCACATTTTTTTCAGATAGGAGCTTGAAACATCTACAGTAGGGTTTTGTGTTACGCTGAATATGATGGTTTGATTTTCATTAAGATTCGATCACTTTTAGGGGATGTTTCCCCCTTTTTTTCAAAAATTAGGCAAATTTTTTCAGGCTCGTAACTTTTGATCGATTAGACTAAGTTTGATAAAACTTTTATATTTGAAATCAGCATAGAAGTCCAATTCTTTTGATGTATCTACTGGTATCAAAATTCCAATTTTTAGAGTTTTGGATACTATTGAGCCGGGTCGCTCCTTACTTATAGTTCATTACCACGAACTGTTTGATTTTTGATTAGCATTAACCGAACTTGACTTCTTTCGAGTGTACCATTAAGCCCAACAGTACCGAAATGAGCATGCGCCTGCCCCGATTTTAGATTCACTGATCCCCAACCCGGGTTCCAAGGCACCGATTTTAGTTGCTCCAGACGCTCAAGTTCTATTAAGAGCTTTAGGCTAGTTTAAAATTTTAAATGTTGATGTTGTGTTATGTTGTTTTATAAACGTCGCCACTCAAGATTACGTGTAAAATGAACAAATAACAGTCCATTGTCGCAAAAATTAACACAAGACAAACATGCTTACCTTCGCTTTTTATAGATTCTGCAATTAATTCTTCATATCGCTCAGCTACCTCCCCATCGAATTCATGGCTCTCTTTTTCCTCAATACGCCGTTGATCCTTTTTCATATCGATTATTTCAAAGTCTTTGGCGTCTGCTGCTATAGGTGCATGCTCCGTGTCGACTTTTCTAGGAGAATTTTCCCCATTCGGCGTGGGTTTGGCCTCATTAGATGAAGAAACTGGAATATTAGTATTATATTCCATAACTTCTTTAGGGATAAAATTCGAATCTTTTTCAGACTGTCCTAAAACAGGAGTTTCAGTTAAAGAGTTGGAGAATATCTCAGTGTTACTCGCTGCCTTATTTTCTGATTTAGTGGACCCGGCATCTAGAGGAGTAACTGATTTCTCTTTCTCGGGTAGAATTTCAATAAAAGAGTCTGTAAATGTGTTATCTAGCGAAGTTCCACTCAATTTTCTACCAGCTAAAACTTCTGGCGATAAGCTTAAATCAGGCGAAAGCCCGGTTGAAGTATTTAGATAATTCGGAAGTTTATTCGGCGTTTCAAAGATAGTGTTATCAAACGCATTTAATCCATCACGCCTTGGTAAATTTGGAGACTCACTTTTTGTTGAGATATCTGAAGCATCGCTCCCTTTCTTAGAGTGACCCTTTTCAAATTTTATTCCTATTTGTCCTGAGCCATCCAGTGTAACAGTTTCCACAGTAGGACTTACCAATTCCAGGTTTCCAGCAACAAAATCGTTAATGTTAGTTGTCATGACTGTACACAGTTGTTAGATATACTGAAATGCCCTTGATTCTATGTCAGGGAGTTTATCGTTCTCGATCATGCGTTAAAGGTGATTCATTTCTGAATCGCTCTCTGTGGTAAATAATTTTGGTCAAATACCGTGCCAAATCTAGGCTATACTTTGAGCTTGTCATATTATGACATGCGTGAAATAATGCATCAGCTTTCACTTTTGCTGCTTATGCAGGAATTTGACATTCGGGGACAGAAACTCGAATAGAAATGCCAAAATAGGTGAAGTATGCGAAAAATTTGTGAAACTGTTTAAACCTCTGTGTTTAAGCGATTACTTTTTTCTACCGAATTCCCACCCCCCTCCAGTTATCTCTCGTTTTTTTAAGAGGGCGGTAGTGAGAGTAAGGTAATTGGGACATCTTCTTTTAAGTTTTTTTTTATGTCACACCAATTTTGGCAAGGTTGAGCCACGCAATTTTTTTTCTTCTTTCTTTTCTTGATTAATAGCAGCGTAATTATTTGATTCTTTTTTTTAGAGGGTTTTTAGTCTAAATAAATTAGTTTCTGGCGGTTGATGCATATTTGTTTTTGCAAATAAAACCCTTATTAAATTTAAAAAAACAGTCGTAAAAAGTCTCAGGAAAACATGAGTAAATAATATAGATGGTAGAAAACTTATAACCAACCTGCGTTGATGTACAACCTCCACTCCCATCTCTCAAAGAATCAATACTGTAGTCATACAAAAATTTCTTTTTCTGTAAAATATCCATAGTTATTATACAAAAAGTGACAAATTTTCCAGAGGCCAAGCCCTTGGAATAAAATTACAGAAACTCGTTAGAGCTAGGAAATTAAATCATTGATATAGTTTCCATAGAGCACCCTGAAATTTCTTAGCTCCTTATATTCAGAGAGATAATATCATGCCCAATGTTTATTTTGGTGTCCGGGTAACTCCCCCTGAAACCCCCCCCCTCCTGCTGAAAAATCCCCCAGAAAAGCCTATTTACAGAAAATTCTCCCGTGGAAAATCCCCAAGAAAAGTACCCCTTGCAATTTTTTCCCAGAGTAACCACCCAGAAAACTTCTCCTCAGGCAATTTTCCCCTAGAAAGTATTTTCCACACATATCAAACTGAGAAGCCAGATTTTGAGTAAGACAAATAAAAAGAATTAAAAAAAGAAGAGATTCTCGAATATTCTATATACATCCCAAAATACTAGTAAATCATAGGGTATACAGTGTAGTATACCCTATAAGACTTAATTTTATATCCTTTTTTTTAATTCTTTGTTTCGTGTTTATGTAGAGGTATCATAACTGGGTAAGATAAAGGTTAATTTTTTTTTATTCGAAATAAGGAGTTCTGTTCATATTAAATTTTATTGATTCTGACCTGGGTTTTCACTCATTGAGGCTGAAATAAGATAAATAAATTGAAAATTTAACGCCCCATAAAGACACACCAGAAAAGAAAACCTTCTGATGTGCACCTAATGGACGATACTCAAGGCCATACCCAGGGGGGTGATTACGGGGGTTTGAACCCTCCCCCCTCGAAATGTTTGTCTGACTCGTAAAAACGCAACAGAAATGGATATAAACAAATTTTTTATGCGTTTTTTGAGGTTTTGTTTGTGTAAAAGCCCCCCGAAAAAAATATTTGAGTAAACACGCCCCCCCCTCCAAAAAAAATCCTGGGTACAGCCTTCACGATACTCAACAATTTTTGTGAACAGGCTTGGATGACTTGTTGAAAATTTTCTTTACTAAAACTATTGCTTGCTATTTGGAACAAGTTCTGTTCATTTAAAATTTGCTTGGTTCTGATTTGGAGTTTGACTCCATGTGATTTAAATTAAATTCTAAGAAAATATGCTCCTTAAATGTAATTCAGAAGGGGGAAAAACTTCTGATGTACGCCTAGAAGACGCATTCTGGATCCAAAGGGATGAGTTGATATCATAGGCAGCGTTATGGCGCTGCCTAAGTAAAGAACTATGTTGGCGCAATGTATTATTTATTTATTATTTTTTTTCCATACTAGGGCACTTCGAATCGAAGGCGTTGTCGTAGAAACATCGAAAAGGGCTCATTCGATTGGAAATTGGAGTGGCTAGTACCCTTTTTAATAGTCGAAAGTTTTTGGATGGCACCTTGCCCCCCCCCCCCACGCCCATCATTCCCCCAAGCACATCCAATCAAAACTTTTAGATAGCCATTTCGTTCAGCGTGGCTGATTTCCACATAGAAAATATGTTTTTGAGGAGGATCCCCCCCATCCCCCCAAACCCTCAGGGCAAGGGTTTTAAGTTACGCCCTGAGGGCATATAAGAACGATGTTGGCAGAATGTATTATTTATTATTTTTTTCCTTTAGAGCAGGGCATTTCGTATCGAAGAAGTTGTTGTAGAAATTTCGAAAAGGGCTCATTTCAATTGGCAATTGGAGTGGCTTGTGTCCTTTTTAATGGTCTAATGTGATTGGAACGCAACTAATACCCCTTCCACGCCCATCATTTCCCTAAACACATCTAGTCAAAATTTTAAGATAGCCATTTTGTTTAGCGTAGTTGATTTCCAGATAGAAAGTATGTTTTTGAGGAGGACACTCCCCCAGAGCCTTCAGGGCAATGGTTGTAAGTTATGCCCTGGGGGCATATAAGGTTTTTATACAAAGCGTTGTCGTAGAAACTTCAAAAAAGCCTCATTCAATTGGAAATTCAAAGGGCTAGTGTCTTTTTTGATGGGCGAAAGTGATTGGAGGGCAACTAACCCCCTCTCACGCCCACCTTTTCCCCAAACACATCCTATCAAAATTTTGGAATAGCTCTTTTATTCAACGTAGTTTTAAGTTCTGGAAAGTAGGTCTTTGACGGTGACAACCCCTCCACAGCCCTCAGGGCAAGGGTAGTAAGTTATGCCCTGGAGGCATATAAGGTTTTTATAGAACGCGTTGTCGTAAAAACTTCAAACAGGGCTCATTCAATTGGAAATTGAAATGGCTAGTGCCCTTTTTAATAGTCGAAAGTAATTGGAAATCAACTAAGACCCCTTCCACACAGTCTTCAGGGCAAGGGTTATAAGTTATGCCCTGGGGGTATTTAAGTTTTTATTGAAATCTTTGTCGTAGAAACTTCAAAAAGGGTTCATTCGATTGGAAATTCAATGGTCTAGTGCCCTTTTTAATAGTCAAAAGTGATTTGAGGGCAACTAACCCCCCTGTCACGCCCACCTTTTCCCCAAACTTATCTAGTCAAAATTTTTAGATAGCCATTTTATTCAACGCAATTGAAAGTTTTGAAAATTAGGTCTTTAAGGATGACCACCTCTTCCCCCCCCCCCAGAACCCTCAGGGCAAGGGTTAGAAGTTATGCCCTGGGGCTTGGGAGGTTTTTATAGAAAGTGATGTTGTAAAAACATCAAAAGGGATCCTTCAATTGGAAACTGGAAGGACTAGTGCCCTTTAAATAGTTGAAAATGATTGAAGGGCAACTAACCCCCCTCTCACGCCCACCATTTCACCAAGCCCATCCAATCAAAATTTTGAGGTATTTATTTTGGTCAACGTGATCGAAACTTCTGGAAATTAGGTCTTTTAGGATGATAACCCCCTCAGAGCCCTAAGTGCAAGGGTTGTAAGTTATGCCCTGGTGGCATATAAGGTTTATATAGAAGATTGTTGTAGACATTTCAAGAAGGACTCATTTGTTTGGAAATTTAAATTGCCCTTTTTAATAGTCGAAAGTGAGTGGAGAATAATTGACCCCCTTCCCACGCCCAACATTTCCCCAAACACATTCAATCAAGGTTTAGAGATAGCCATTTTGTTCAACGTAATTGAAAGTTCTGGAAATTGTGTATTTAAGGATGACAAACCCCCAGAGCCCCCAGGGCAAAGGTTGTAAGTTTTTCCCCGGGGGCATATAAGGTTTTTATTTAGAGTGGTCGTAAATAATTCAAAAGGGGCTCATTCAATTGGCAATTGAGAGGGCTAGTGCCCTTTTTAATAGTAAAAAAAGATTGGAGGGTAACTAACCACCCTCTCACGCGCACCATTCCCCTAAACACATCCAATGATAATTTTCAGATAGCCATTGTGTTCAACGTAGTAGAAAGTTCTCGAGGTCTTTGTAGGTCGTAGTGGGTCTTTGAGGGTGACAACCCCCTCACACCCCTCAGGGCAAGGGTTGTAAGTTATGCCCTGAGGGCACAACTCATGTAAGGTTTTTGCGTTGTCGTAGAAACTTCAAACGGGCTCATTTGATTGGAAATTAAAAGGGCTAGTACCTTTTTTAAAAGTTGCAAGTGATGGGAGAGCGACTAACGCCCCTCTCGCGCCCACCATTATCCCAAACGCATCCAAAACAAATTTTGAGATAGCCATTTTGCTTAGCATAGTTGAAAGTTCTGGAAATTATGTCATAGAGGCTGACAACCACCCTCACAGCCCTTAGGGTAAGGGTTTTAACTTATGCCCTGGGGGCATATAAGGTGTTTATAGAAGGTATTGTCGTAGAACCTCAAAAAGGACTCATTCGATTGAAAATCGAAAGGCCTAGTGCCCTTTTTAATAGTCAAAAGGTACTGGAAGGCTTGAAATTTTTATAGTAAAGATCGATGTGGGTATAATGTATGATTTTTTGTTGTTGTTGTTTAGACCAGGGCACTTCGTATCGAAGGAGTTGTCGTAAGAACTTCGAAAAGGGCTCGTTTGATTGAAAATGTAAAGGGCTGATGCCCTTTTTAAAAGTAGAAAGTGATTGGAGGGCAACTAATCCCCCTCCCACGCCCACCCTCCCATTTGCCTTAATTTTTAAAAACTAAATGTTGTGTTAAGATTAAATCAAAATGCACCGTGTTAATACTAATTCCCAATAAGGCGTCTCAGCAGTATTCCAAGAACGACTAAGGGTATTATGTTCAAATTTTCGGGGCTACTTCTGCTCTTAAAATTTCACCAAGTCAAAATAGTGTAAGTGTATCCAAGCTATCAAAGAAAGTAAGCAGATTTTTTTGTGAATGGTATCAAGTTTCCCACTTCAGGTCAACTAGAGGAGGTATGAAACGAAATTAAACACTACTATTTGTGTCCAGATTTTTAAAAGGGTGTATGTTGTTAAAAATTACTAAAAAATTTTCTCCATCATACAAATAGCAGACCAAACTCTAAAGTCTTAAAAAAACAAAAAGATTTAAAGTATTATTTTTCTTTTTCCCTTAAAACACTATGTCAATATAAAACGAACAGAAATTAATTAAAAAACTTTTTCCACAAAATAAGTTTTTCAAAGAAAGGTAAATAAAGAACTCAATTAAACAAAAAATGAGCAAAAATAAAATCAAAGAATCTACGAAGCGTGAAACTACCGCTAATCAACATCGATAATTAAATGAAACCCAAAACGAACAGAATTACAATAAATAACCGAGTCAAACTCAAAACGAGCAGAAATTAACATAAGTCGTAATCAAAACCCCTATGCCTTCCCAAGGCCAGAAAATAATTTGCACTTTACTTAAAAAAATACAAATGAATGTGGATTGTCTGTTTAATATACATATACTGATATTTAGTAATCAAATTGCTAATATTATTTGATTTATTAAAGTTATAAAAGTAAAAACATTTATATTTTTTTCAGTAAAGTGCAAGTTATGCTGTTCAATCAGACTCGACAAAAATACAAAAATAGAACTGACAAAAAATATAAATCCAATAAGAGCAGATTATACTATAGCAAAGATTTGTACGCTATTTCGCGTTCGTTTAGAAAAATAAAACAGGACTTGAAAGAAAGATAAAATGAAACTCACAAGAAAATATAGAATAAATATGATCTGATATATTTGAAGCAGGGTTTTACACGAGTCCTTCAAATTTGCTTTTAGCATTAAAAGGTTCATTATTAATTAATTTTAAAATAGAATAATACAAAATGTTAAAAGTTTAGTGGCAGAAAATCTGAATATTAAAACTCTTAGGGGCGGAATATGAAAGACAAAAAATCTAGATTTAAATGAGAAAAGAAAAATTTATAAAACGAAGACTGTTACCCAGTATTGGAGGGGGGGGGGCAAGGCAACATTAGGTTTATAATAGTATACGCTGACATGGCAACCTTGTCAGTAGGATGATAATTCGTTTGCTTGGTGTTGTTAGTATTATGAATTATTACAATTTGAAAGATAAAAATTGAGTTAAAATGAGGATCGAAAATCAGTAAAAGGAAGGCCTTTAGCCGAAGTATTTTAGGGGGGGGGGAAATACTGACTCAATTTTAAAATAGAGTCGAAGAAAAAAGTGTGAAGCGTTTAGTGGCATAAACCTGAAAATTTAAAAGTTTAGGAATTAAATTTCAAAAGTAAAAGACATATAGGAAAATGAGGATAGAAAAATCAATAAAAAGAAGAATTTTAACCAGTCTTTAGGTAGAGGCAAGGTGTCATTAGCATTACAATATAGCAAAAAAAATGCGGATGATATGACAGATGTTCTCAAAGTGTAGGGCGCATCTCCCCGGGGGGGGGGGAGGCTTATAGAGGGAAGGGTGAAGGAAAATTAAAAAAATGAACATCGTATTAGTAGAAAAGAAAAAGATTTGCGAAACTTGCGTTATAGTAATCGCATCCTGTATAGTATCTACAATTCAGTATTTCTTTGCTCACAAGCGTAGTAGATTTCAATCTACTCAACATATATAAAAAAAAACTTTTAGCGTCTTTTGCTGTTGCTCATAAAATGGCCAAATGCCAAAAGCCTCAAAAAGTATGTTAAACTCTTGTATTACCAGCAGCTATTGATATTATTTTGACACAATGTTCAGACCCAATTTGGCTCAAAAACTAAAATCCACACCTCTTTCCAACGACACTGTTTCACGTTGATTATCAGATATTTCTGAAGACTTCAATGAATAACTATTTGAAAAACTAAAAAATTACGTTTTTCGCTTTGAAGACTGACAAACATAGGCAATCTTATTTATTGACTTAAATTAGATTGATTGATAATGAGGATTTACGACGAGAAATGTAAAATATGAGTAGACGACTAAGTACCATTTCTAGCAGACTATGTTCATTCCTGTGCTATTTGGGGAGATTACGTTCCTTGGCACCTTTCCAGAGCATGTACTTATGGATTTGCTCGGTTTATGTTCCTTCCTGTGCTATTTGCTTACTTTATGTTGCTTGGCACTTTTCCAGAGCATGTACTTATAAATTTGCTTGGTTTATGTTCCTTCTTATGCTATTCTAAGGATTTATGTTCCTTCCTATGCTATTCTAAGGGTTTATGTTCCTTCCTATGCTATTCTAAGGATTTATGTTCCTTCCCATGCTATTTAGGGGCACTATGTTCCTTCCAATGCTATTTGGGGACACTATGTTCCTTCCAATGCTATTTGGGGACACTATGTTCCTTCCTATGCTATTCTAAGGGTTTATGTTCCTTGCTATGCTATTCTAAGGGTTTATGTTTCTTCCTATGCTATTCTAAGGGTTTATGTTCCTTCCTATGTTATTCTATAGGACTATGTTCCTTCCAATGCTATTTGGGGACACTATGTTCCTTTTTATGTTATTCTATGAGACCTCTACACGTGATTAAACACGTTTTGAAACTACATGCTATTTGCTTGCCTTATGTTCCCTTGGTACCTTTCCAAACAAAGTGATAAAAAAAAACATGTCTAGCAACTTCGTTCATCGTGATAGTGTATAAAGTTTGAAACCTACGCCTGAGGCACTACAGTTTCACGTGCATTTTGTAAAAAGCGAGTAAACCTTTCCTTGGTACCTTTCCAAACAAAGTGATGAAAAAAGCATGTCTTTAGCAACTTCATAAAAAAGGGTTTAGCATTTGCGAATTGGACCTTATGAACGATATTAACTAATGTTTGAATAATAGGAGCGTGAAGGATTTTAATAAGTGATTGGATCGTATGAAGATGGAGAAAAGGGGTTAAAGTGATTAGCAGTTAAGGTAACTCATGGCTTATTTATTATAAATTTGGAACAATATCAATCTATGGAAATGGTTAACGATGATAAAATGGTCTTATGACTTGACCTAGCTTTACTTCTTCGATGTGTTCTGTATAATACACAAGTGGCGTTTGAACAGTGTTGTCAATTTAAAATAGAGTTTAACGTTATAGTATACTGAAAAGTTGATACTAAGAGAGATGTCGATGGCAAGAAAAGAATTTTAATAATGGATAGCTTTACTTCTTCGATGTGTTCTGTATAATGCACAAGTGGCGTTTGAACAGTGTTGTCAGTTTAAAATAGAGTCTAACGTTATAGTATACTAAAAAGTTGATACTAAGAGAGATGCAGATGGCAAGAACAGAATTTTAATAATGAAATTCAGAACAAACCTTAGAAATCCTTGCAAATCAAGCAGTAAGGTGTATGTGAGTACGAACCATCAAGGATCATAAGCACCAACGACCCTAACCAGCAGAGAAATCAACCCCCAAAGGTCCACTATCCCCAAACTCGAAGGGCGCCCCCTCCCCTCCAACTTTTTGGCCCCCCCCCCATTTTTTTTCAATTTTTTTGAAGTTTTTTTATTATTTTTTTTTAACATGATATATTTTTTTCAACTTTTTTAAATGTCTTCGAATGAGATGAAACATACTTAAAACAAAAAAAAATCACATTTAATATTTTCCAAACTCAAAATGAGAATGGTATAGACACGCTTGTCATGACCTTTACTATTAGAAAAATAATGTTTGTAGTAGCACTTTTTTATTGGACTAAATATTTCCGTAAAATCTGAGCTAATAAGGGTTTTTGACTGTAAACTCTAGTTTTTTGTAAGAAAATCATGGAAAATACAATTCTCGGGTTCAAATGTGAAACTTAAGTCCAGTTTTGGATCGGAAAACAAACTATTTCCGTAGAATCTGAATTAATAAAGGTTTTTGGCTGTAAATTCTAGTTTTGTAAGGAAATTATGGAAAATACAATCCTCTGGTTCAAATATGAAATTTAAGTCCAGTTATGAATCAAGAAATAAAAATATTTCCGTAAAATCTGAGCTAATTAGAGTTTTTGACCGTAAACTCTAGTTTTTTTAAGAAAATTATGGAAAATACAATTCTCTGGTTCAAATGTGAAACTTAAGTCCATTTCTGGATCGAAAAATAAACTATTTCTGTAAAATCTGAGCTAATAAGGGTTTCTGACCGTAAACTCTAGTTTTTTTGTAAGAACATTGTGCCAAATACGATTCTCTGGCTGAAATGAGAAAATTAGGTCCTTTATGGATCGAAAAATAGACTATTTCCGGAAAATCTGAGTTAATAAGGTTTTTGAACCCTAAAATATAGGTTATTGTATGAAAATTATCATAAATACCATTCTTGATTCAAATGTGAAACTTAAGTCCATTTTTGGATCGAAAAATAAACTATTTCTGTAAAATCTGAGCCAATAAGGGTTTTTGACCGTAAACTCTAGTTTTTGTAAGAAAATTATGGAAAATACAATTCTCTGGTTCAAATGTGAAACTTAAGTCCAGTTTTGGATTGAAAAATAAACTATTTCTGTAAAATCTGAGCTTTCTTTATCAACATCCGTTGTTGGATATGTCATTATGTCATTATGAAAAAATTGTAAGTAAGTAAGTAAGTAAAAAACTCTTTCTCGAATTCACCTCTTGGATACACAATACAGAAATTTAATTCAGGAAATTATGAAAAAAATTGAACAAATTCTTTATTAACATTCATTATAGATTGAAACCGCTTCCTAGACAGACAATACAGCAATTTCGCAAAATATAAGTATAAGAGTGATTAAATTCTATGTCAACATCCATTTCTCGGATACATAGGAAAAAGTTGACAAAATCTAAGTGTTAGAGTTAATAAATTTTATTTATCAACATCTTTTGTCAGATACATCGGGTAAAATTGACAGAATCTAAGTGTCAGAGTGAATAAATTTTTTTATCAACATCCTTTGACAGATACATCAAATAAAATTGACAAAATCTAAATTTCAGAATGAATAAATGCTTTAACAACATCCTTTATCGGATATGTCGGATAAAATTGACAAAATCTAAATATCAGAGTGACTAAATTCTATATCAGCATCCTTTTCTCGTATACATTGGATAAAATATCGGAAAAAATTGATAAAATCTAAGTATCAGGTTGATAAAATTCTATATCAACATCCCTTTCTCAGGTACATGGGATAAAATTGACAAAATCTATGTATCAAATTGATTAAATTCTATATCAACATCCCTTTCTCGGGTACGTGGGATAAAATTGACAAAATCTAAGTATCAGAGTGAATAATTTATTTTTTATCAACATCTTTTTTCAGTTACAACAATTATAATTAACAAAATCTAAATATCAGAGTGAATAATCCAAGTTCTATTCATTTTGACTTCAAGCGTCGTTACGTTGAATTTAGGTTAGACCGGTGATAGATGTCAGCAGTGCCACTGGGAGAGCACCTCGGAAATATCAAAACCGTTGGTTAGGTTAGGTTAGCTTACGTGCGTAAAATAAAATAAAATTTAATTTATTCACTTTAACACTTAGATTTTGTCAACTTTTTCCTATGTATCCGAGAAATGGATGTTGATATAGAATTTAATCACTCTTATACTTATATTTTGTGAAATTGCTGTATTGTCTGTCTAGGAAGCGGCTTCAATCTATAATGAATGTTAATAAAGAATTTGTTCAATTTTTTTCATCATTTCCTGAATTAAATTTCTGTATTGTGTATCCAAGAGGTGAATTCAAGAAAGAGTTTGTTACTTACTTGCTCACTTACTTACAATTTTTTCATAATGACATAATGACATTTCCAACAACGGATGTTGATAAACAAAGCTCAGATTTTAAGGAAATAGTTTATTTTTCGATCCAAAACTGGACTCAGGTTTCACATTTGAACCAGAGAATTGTATTTTACGTAATTTTTTTACAAGAAACTAGAGTTTACGGTCAAAATCCTTTATTAGATTAGATTTTACGGTAAGAGTTTATTTTTTGATCCAAAAATAGACTGAAGTTTCACATTTGAACCAGAGAATTGTATTTTACATAATTTTCTTACAAAAAAACTAGATTTTACGGTCAAAAACCCTTATTAGCTCAGATTTTACAGAAATAGTTTATTATTCGATTTAAAAATGGACTTAAGTTTCACATTTGAACCAGAGAATTTTTTTTTCCATAATTTTCTTACAAAAAACTAGAGTCTTCGGTCAAAACCCCTTATTAGCTCAGATTTTACGGAAATAGTTTTATTTTTCGATCCAAAAATGGAGTTAAGTTTCGCATTTGAACCAGAGAATTGTATTTTTCAATAATTTTCTTACAAAAAGTATAGTTTACGGTCAAAAACCCTTATTAGCTCAGATTTTACGGAAATAGTTTATTTTTCGATCCAAAAATGGATTTAAGTTTCACATTTGAACCAGAGAATTGTATTTTACATAATTTTCATAGAAAAAACTAGAGTTTACGGTCAAAAACCCTTATTAGCTCAGATTTTACGGAAATATTTAGTCCAATAAAAAAAGTGCTACTACAAACATTATTTTTCTAATAGTAAAGGTCATGACTAGCATGTCTATACCATTCTCATTTTAAGTTTGGAAAATTGTAAATGTGTTTTATTTGTTTTAAGTATGTTTCAAATCATTCGAAGACATGTAAAAAAAAGTTGAAAAAAAATATATCATGTTCAAGAAAATAATAAAAAAAATTAAAAAAAAAACTTCAAAAAAATTTCAAAAAAAATGGGCGGAGGGGGCCAAAAAGTTGGAGGGGAGGGGGCGCCCTTCGAGTTTTGGGATAGGGGACCTTTGGGGGTTGATGTCTCTGCTGGTTAGGGTCGTTGGTGCTTATGATCCTTGATGGCTCGTACTCACATACAACTTACTACTTGATTTGCAAGGATTTCTATGGTTTGTTCTGAATTTCATTATTAAAATTATTTTATTGCGATCTAAATCTTTCTTAGTATCAACTTTTTAGTATACTATAACTTTAGACTCTATTTTAAACTGACAACACTGTTCAAACGCCACTTGTGTATTATACAGAACACATCAAAGAAGTAAAGCTATCCATTATTAAAATTCTTTTCTTGCCATCTTAGTATTAACTTTTTAGTATACTATAACGTTATACTCTATTTTAAATTAAAAACACTGTTCAAACGCCACTTGTGTATTATACAGAAGACATCGAAGAAGTAAAGCTAAGTCAAGTCATAAGACCATTTTATCATCGTTAACCATTTCCATAGATTGATATTTCTCCAAATTTATAATAAATAAGCCATGAGTTACCTTAACTGCTAATCACTTTAACCCTTTTTCTCCATCTTCATACGATCCAATCACTAATTAGAATCCTTCACGCTCCTATTATTCAAACATTAATTAATATCGTTCATAAGTTCCAATTCGCAAATGCTAAACCCTTTTTTACGAAGTTGCTAAAGACATGTTTTTTTTATCACTTTGTTTGGAAAGGTACCAAGGAAAGGTTTGCTCTCTTTTTGAAAAATGCACGTGAAACTATACTGCCTCAGGTGTAGGTTTCAAACCTTATACACTATCACGATGAACGAAGTTGCTAGGCATGTTTTTTTTATCATTTTATTTGGAAAGGTATCAAGGGAACATAAGGCAAGAAAATAGCATGTAGTTTCAAAACGTGTTTAAGCACGTGTAGAGGTCCAATAGAATAGCATTGGAAGGAACATAAACCCTTAGAATAGCATAGGAAAAAACATAAACCCTTAGAATAGCATAGGAAGGAACATAGTGTCCCCAAATAGCATAGGAAGGACCATAGTGCCCCCAAATAGCATTGGAAGGAATATAGTGCCCCCAAATAGCATGGGAAGGAACATAAATCCTTAGAATAGCATAGGAAGGACCATAAACCCTTAGAATAGCATAGGAAGGAACATAAACCCTTAGAATAGCATAGGAAGGAACATAAACCAAGCAAATCCATAAGTACATGCTTTGGAAAGGTGCCAAGGAACGTAAAGTAAGCAAATAGCACAGGAAGTAACATAAACCGAGCAAATCCATAAGTACATGCTCTGGAAAGGTGGCAAGGATCGTAATGTCCCCAAATAGCACAGGAATGAACATAGTCTGCTAGAAATGGTACTTAGTCGTCTACTAATATGCAAGTTGCCCAATGTTAAGATATAAGGGTTTTAAGGGAAGAGTGGTCGGTGAGACTTTGGAGGGGCTCATTCAGTTGGAAATCGGAAGTTCCAGTGCCCTATTTAAGATTCAAAAGTGATTGGAGAGCAACCCCACCTCTCCCACACCCTTTTTCAACGTTGTCAAGGATGGGTTAGACCCCTCAAAGGGGAATGTTTCTGGTCTACGGTGTTATTACGAAAGTAAAAAGTAACATTAAACCCCAGAATTAATTCCGTATAGAAGGGGGCCTGCACCTTCCTTATCCCCAACCTTCCTCTCGTGGTCATAGAAAATTCAGATAATGCTCATTCGATCGTAATTAGTGGGAGGGGCAATACTACGGAAGTGACTCCTTATTTGGAAGACAATTGGACTTAAGCCAGAACATTTAAAAATAGCCTATGACGATAATATAACGGGGCTCCAAATAAGGAGTCACTAAGAATAATCTCTTCCAAAGTGTTAGATGCACTGTGACAGAAATTCTATTTTTAATATAGTTTCCTTCAAATTCATGTGTATAAAAAAAGCGTCCATCTGAGACTGGTATATCAGTTCTAATTCATTTGATGATTGAACAATATATAGTTGACATTATGGACAATTGAAATGGCGTTAACCAATTATTCGATGTAAGTTTATTTTATATTATTAAATAGTTTCTATATAATTAATTAAGATATTTCTTCGTTCAAATGGTTTTGATTGATGTTGTATTTCAAAAGTCTAAAAGCCATATTTGTATTCATGAAATAAAGCACATAGAAACATGATAATTTAACAGGGAAAAATCTAATGAAATTGAATTATATTTCAACCTACTTCCTTTTAGACAAATATCCGATAGTATCTTAATGACTTCTTTCATATTTGACAACAAATCTATATTATCCAAAAAACTGTATTTCGCATAATCATAGATTTTTATAACCTATTCAAATGCCAAACTCCGTCACATCTTAATGGCAAACTGAGTTGGTTAAACAGAGCACATTCGACCAAAGTGCCAAATATTTTCCCTCTTCTGACCTCGTATCCATTAGGGTGTGAAATAGTCGCCTCTTAAATTGTTGCCTCTTAAACATTCCTAATCTGTAGAAAAGGCTGTTGTTATTCAAGAGTGTATCATATAATCTTAGAATATAAAATCAGTCAATTGCCAACTTATCCAACTTATTAAGAATCAAATTATAAGTAAAATTAATATACATTTTAAATTTCTGAAGAAGAACCTATGGCAAAGCGACCAAAATTATCAACTTCTGCTCAAATGGGAACATCATCATCAGCAGTAGCAATGATAAGACCATCTGTGATAGTATAGTCTAGCCCTAACAGACATGAACTTACCAGGACTTCAGTGACGATAGCACATGTCAATAACATCCAGCATGATGTTTCATATTATGAGCCGTCAATGCACGGGGTAAGAAAAAATTATATTTTACCGTTTTCTTGATTATATTTTCTAATATAAAGAAAAAACTAAATTTCATTTAATAATATCGGAAAGTTATTAGTATTAGATTTTTTTTATAATTCAATTTAAAGATGATTTTTATTACAGTGGAAAGAGTGAAAGATTATACTTTGTTGGGGGATGGGGAAAGTATGATACATGGCTTTCCAAAAAGCAGAATTATGCGCATTAAGATGAAACTAAGATGATATCAGAAGACACACTATGTACATTTAAGTTGACAATATTTACGTGTAAGAGTATTACAAAGTGGCATATTAAATTGAAACTTTCAGGAAAATATAGAGTAGTTGGGGGGGGGAGAGGATGGGGTTGACAGTGAACTATTAGTATATATTTTTTAGTATGCAAATGTTTTTTAATAATATGAAAATATAGCTCACTAATAATCCATTTTTCGACTTTTATAAAACAGTATCAATCAGACAATGAAAATAAATTATATTATTATTATAGATTAACATGGATGACCTACCGCCCCCACGACTTCCGACTCAAGGATTGTGCAAACTTGCTGAGGGTCCATCTTTGATCGCGCCGCCGCTGACAGACTTTAGCGATAGTCAACTCATTGAGCCGCCATCTGTCGACAATGAACTTGAATGGTGTGGTAAATTTTTAAAGGAATGTTTTGGAGGTAGTGAACATTTTAATGATTTGCCTTCTAACATCATCGATGACAATGACCCTGAGTGGACAGATAGCTTTTTAAAACAATATTTTAGTGATAGTAATGTTACTACTTCATTTAATGTCTCATCTAGTGCATTTGAACAGGGCTTGGAAGTTAGTTTTGCCCAACCATATGCATTTGAAGATCAAGGTGTGTCATTGAACGATTTTGGTTGGGTAGATCAGATAAGTCCTAAAACTTGTAGAATTTTAGATAATTTTTCAAGAGTTAAATGAGAACCCTCTCCCCACTGATTTAATGAAAATCACCCCGGTTCAACCGTGTATAATTGAAGAACAAAATATATTTTCTTGGGCATATTCTTGCTGACCAGATACACTCGAGGCTATGTTGAGTGAACTAGGAGATTTTAATCCACGCACAACCCTCATGTTGAGGTTGAACAGCTTGGTGGGGGTAGTGGGGGTATGCAAATCTGTCCATCACTACCTGAATATTATTTAATATTTCTGTCTTGCACACAATAGATGTTTATAGGGCAATGTTTGGGGATTCATTGAATACACTTATAGCGGGAGATAGTATATCAGATCCAATAAATATTGTCCATTTGTATGTGAGCACGTTTCGAGCCCTTCTTGAACGACAACTTCGAGTTTGGGGAGGTTGGGACAGTATAAAGGTATCAATAGCACTCAAAATATATCCACCTGCTCTCGCCTCAGACACTTGCATATTTCATTATGCATCCTTTGTGGAATCAACGAGAGTTAGTAATTCAAATGTCCCCCTCCTACGTGTTCTTGAACGAAAAACAACTCACGAACATGTTCATCACTATAATATACAGCATCTTCAATATGTTCCTGTAAACACTTCGTATTTGGAACTCTGTCAGTTAACACTAAGAAGTTAATTAGGTGATCCTCTAGCAATAACAAAAGGTTTGGCCGTGATTACATGTAATTTTCGACCCATTTGGCAACAACAAAATGGCTAATAGAAAAAATATATTTGTATGTCCTGATATTGATTGCTATGTTACTGCTCTCCAACCACGACAATTGGGTCATGAAATGGACAATTATAAAGGCTGTTCGTCAATGTCGGGATAAGGTCTTGGCAGTTGGTTTGCTAAGCTGTTTCGCTCTGCAATACCGCTAGCTAAACAATATATTGCGCCGGTTGCTGCAGATTTTGCATCCTCTACGTTAAACGATTGGGGGGATGGTAAAGATTTTAAAGAAAGTATTTCACAACATCCCAGGTCCAGCGCACGATCCTTCGGCGAGCGATTGAAATCACGACAAAGTGGAAAAGGTTTTAAGAGGAGGAGAAACATCTCATCACTCATCAGTCTCTACTCAGGTCAGAAGCGAAAGACCTTATCATCATCACTCTTGTCAAAGAAAGTAAGAATAAGAAAAAGAAACCAAGAAGAAAAATTTTTAGATCGAAAAGGGATTTCTTTTCCTAGATGGCATATCTACCCCACAAGGAATCTCAACCTAATGTCACCACATCTCTAAATATGTTCAATGCAGACAGTTTTTATGTCAGTGTAAATCACAGGTACTACGAGCAATAGTATCCACAGCAACCCCTCTCTGAAAACATACACTTCCAAATTTATTCCAATGAAGACTACTTCATAGATTTATCATCCACATTTATTGATTTAAAAGTTGTGGTGAGGAAAAACTCTGACAATTTACCTCCCTCCAACATCGATGGACTATCCTATGAAAATGGTATACTACACACTATATTTAAACAAATATGTGTACATAAAGGGAACACTGGTGAGCACTAGCAACAATCTATCAAACTATGCTAGTCACATACAATTTGTGTTGATAACTCCAATGGCCTATAAGAAATTGAGAGGTCTGCCAATGGGCTATGACTATAGGTCAAATGTTGATACTGACGGTGAACTCACTTCGGCAGTGAGCAAGGAGTACCATTTAGTTGGTAGACTCAATCATGAAATATTCAATGTATCCCAATGGATGTCCCCCAATTCTAAAATTGATATAAAGTTACAACTTGCACCGTCCAATTTCATATTTAGAAAAACAATTGATGCAGCACCCGATGTTAATGTCAATCTCACCTCGGCAATACTTCATGTGCGACAACAACAGGTTATGAGTTCTGTTGCTTTGGCAGTGGAAAAACTGAGAGCCAGTGGAAATAATATTAAACTACTTGTTTCTCACAAAATCGCCAATCAACGTCATATTGCCACTGGATCAAGTACCTACACCGATTCTTCATTTATCAATGGTGAAATTCCTTCGAAACTTGCCTTGGTTTTTGTAAAAGTGCCAGTGCCATAGGATCGTGGACAAGTTCGCCACATGAATTTGAATTATTCGGACTTTCCTCTCTTGTATGTAAAGTAAATGGAATTCCTCTCTAAAATTTGTCCTTTGATAAATCCTATAGGACCCAATGTGAATTGACAATGCAATCCCTAGATCGAGATTCTCAACTATATGAAAATTGTATTACAGATTCAATGTTCGCAAAAAGTCATGGTATCATTGTTTTGGACTTGTCTGGTACTCAAGATATGAGTACTGCCCGAACGGGTACTGTACGTTTAGAGTGTACCTTTGACAAACCGTTGACAGAGAGTGTAACATTAATCTCACTCAATCAATTTGAATTCTATTTGGAAATTACCCCCGACGGTAGTGTTCTATTAGACTTGGCACCATGAACACCAATCAAATAATCGATGTATTTGACATGGATCCTTTTATGTCCAAATACAAATCCTATTGTATACCCTCAGATTTCCTCGATTATATTCATACTGTTAACAAACCATTATCAATGAAATTTCTTGCCATAAATGATCATCGTCACGGACTTTACCTTTGCCCTCTTTCCCCTTAGCCCCTTTCCCTTACCCTCTTCAAATTTCCTCTTACAAACCCAACCTATTTTTTAGTTTTAATGACCAATGTGTCCCCTGGTGATAGAATAATAAAATAATTTTTGTGCCGAAACTGGGAGATTGCCTTATTTACTGCGATGATTAGTTTAGTCAATGCTGTGACCATACAATCTTCCCCGTCCAATGTCTCAACTACATCTAACAGTCGCATGGTATTCCTAGAGTCCCTTTGAGCGTGGGCACAAGAGACTGCAATAGCTTGATGTTCTTTAATACGATTTGATTTCGTGGGTAGTTCACTTCTGTGAGTTTAGCCTCACAGTTCAAGTTGATCTTATCACTTTTCAAAAGGGTATTCTGAAAATTTCTAAAACGTAAAATTGCCCAATCACCGCTAACCGTTTACACAGAATGATATCAATGACGTTTGAAGTGTTTCATGTGATTATTTAGGTTTAAATTGCTATGAAATTTAGACAGACATGTTGGACAATAGTAGCATACACCCCGAAATATTTTATCTTCACATAAAACCCTACTAATGTCAATTGGATTAAAATTTCCAATTGAATCAGGCTCTGTAGGAGGTGTGTAATGAATCCAGGCCCAATGCTTCACTGATTCAATCGACAGAGCCCTCACTGGAAATATTACCCCTTTCTTATTACTTCGCTCGCCCTCCTCAAATTCTGTTTCATATTGTATCACCGTAACACCAATCTTAAAATGTTCGTTAGCCCGTTCAAAAATATCTATTCCCTTGAGTGTTACAGGATGTTTACCTTTTAAACAACTGAAATCTACTATAGGTAAATCTGATCCCTCCCTCCCATTAGCTGCCCATTTGTCTAAATTCGTCTTAGTAGCACTCTCTCTCTCTCTCTCTCAGGGGTTTGAAGGCCGCTTTAAGAAATGCATACTTGAAACACTGTTGCCCTGTTTGGAAACAGATTCGTTGTACTCCCTGACATCCTTCTAGATCTGGATTATGCACCCTTCTCCCTATGCCCGCTTCTTAAAATAAAATCTTTTTAAATTTACATATATTTACATTTAAATTCCCAATAACTAAAACTACAAACCACTACCCTTCTCATTATAATTATAAAGTGTTGTAACAATACTCTTCATCCATTCCATAAATACACCCTCATAATTTTCCAAATGCAGATGAAGGACTGACATTTCAGTGTGAGAAAATTTGAATAAACTTTACCGGCATTTTCATTTGTAGAAAAGGAAATCTACAAGCTCATTTTAAATTCTGCGTTTTTGGCAAAATGTGCGAAAGTGTACGAAACAGATCCCGTTGTGACGTCGTAACCTGCCCCCAAGAATGTGCACGAATTATAGCAGACCCCAATTTTACAACATTCACGAGCATAGAGCCGAACATGGTTCTTCTACAGAGGAAAAAAAGAAATGTTGTGGTGAACAAGAATATAGCGGGATGTAGTTCAGTACTGGAAATTTCCAAAAAGCTCATGTTGTCGTTCTTTTATAGTGTGTGCAAGGTACAATGGTCAAGGGAGGGGGAGGTTCAAGTTTATTATGGGGATACAGATTCTCTACTGTTAAAAGTTAAAACTGGGGATTTATTAAATGATTTAGAAAAAGGGGTGCACATCAGCTCGCGGATGGATTTCACTAATTGGAATGCGTCCCTCTAACCCGAGTTGGTGAAAAGTCAAGCTCCAAACCAACTTTTATTTTTAAAATCAGAGACGGGGAGTGATTTAATATCCAATGGGGTGTTCCCTGGTCCTAAAGATTATTGTGTAGAAACCCCCGACAAAGATATCAAGCAAGTGTGCAAAGGGGTGCCTAAACATTTTGTAAAAAATAATTTCAACATGAGTGTCTACAGAACCTGTGTAGATAATTGTCTAGTGCCGAGAGCAACGGTGCTAACAATTCGCTCTCTGCAGTATAAAAATTATACTGTTAGAGATGAAAAGAATAACATGTCGTGTATATCTGACAAGTTTCCGCCCGCGGCCAGTCTTCGGCCCGCGGCTCCCGGGGGGTGGAGGGCCATAGGGGGGGGGTATCCTTTAAATTCATAGTGTTCAACTGTGCTATTCGTGTTCGTGTTGTAAGCTGTTTTTTATGTGAAAAATGTTGTTATACATATAGTGCTATTGCTATTTTAAGTTTTCAAAAATGTGTGTACTATTCTTGTTGCACAAATAGTGTGTGTGTTCTTCTTGCTGTACAACAAGTGTTTTTGTCAATAAATGAAAAATGTTGTTGTTGTTCTTGTTAATAAATATTGTTGTTCTTGCTGTACAGGAAAAGGGTTTTTGTTAATAAATGCTGTTGTTGTTCTTGTTGAACAAGTAGTGTGTGTGTACTATTCATGCTGCAAAAGTGTTGTTGTTAATAAATGATATTGTTGCTATTGTTTTTGTTGTTCTTGTACTAGATAGATCTATGGGAAAATTATTATTTATTCATTGGACAAGTATGATTTACAGAAAGTTGTAGTCCGAATGCTGTCAACAGCAGTATTATTTATCAATTTAAAACACCATTCCGGTCGTTTCTGTGGGGCCCATCAATGTCTGGGAAAACCACACTTTTAGCTAAAATAATTCAAAATTGTAATAAAATGATTTTGGAAAAACCAAAGAAAATTTATTATTGCAATAGTATTTGGCAGGAGTCCTATGATCAAATAAAAGCTATTACCACTGCCACATCCTTGCCAATACAATTCCTACGAGGACTTGATGTTTTCAATAGTATTGAACCAAACTCATGGCTGATTATTGATGATTTGGCTGAATCAATTTAATAGCTCTCACAGGAAATGCTACAACTGTTTACCGTTCGCTCTCATCATGAACACATTTCCATAACCCTAGCTCTGCACAATCTGTTTCATCAGAGCAAGTGTATGAGAACTCTTGCTTTGAATTGCACAATCTATATTATCTACCAAGTTGTTCGTGATTCTAGCTCGCTAATAACTCTCAATAAGAAAATATATCCAGGCGCTCCTAAATTTCTGCTTTCAGCGTACACTCAGGCGACAAATAAGCCCTACGGGTACATTTTACTAGATCTTAATCAGAATACACCCGAGGATCTACGTGTACTCTCAGACATTTTCAACAAAGAAATTACAGCATATCTTCAGGTGAACAGTAGAAAAAGCTATTAGTTACCACCATGAAACTGAAGGAACTAAACGAACAACGGCATTTATTTTCCGTTTTAGGCACTTCAAAACTCTCACTCAGGAAGGCCATACTCAAACATGGTGTTGACAGTGATTTCATTAATCTAATATCTGAACTTTGTTTAAATTAAACTGAGGGTGACGTACACTTGCCAGAAGGTGTTAGACAACAGACAAAGCAACATCGTTCCACTGTACGTGCCTTGGCTTCCAAAAACTAAGGAAAAATCTTTAAACAAAACGTTTCCTTCAAGCGGGCGGTAGCTTTTTCACACTTTTACTGCCAATAATTGCAGGACTTGTAAACAGTTTTCTCTAGATGGCTAAACCTTATAAATTGATCCCAATAGAACTTGTTCTCTCGCTCGCGAAACATTTTGAAGATAATATAAGCAAATTCATTAATGAGGAAAATATTGCCGGCGATAAAAATTTAGTTGTACTTCAAGATGTATTGAGATGTTTTGCCAAAAATTGACCTTATTGTGAAAGATCCGCCGTCAGAGATCCCCCTAAACATGAAACATCTCCTTAAGATTCAACAGTGCATTCAAAGGAGAAGGAATTGAATTCCTTAGTGACATCAATTGGAAACCTATTGCCAGTGACCTATCGAGAACAGAGTAAGAGAGTATTACGCTAGCATATCTCATGTTGGAAACTGGTGGTGATGATTATCAAGTTCAAGTTGATAACACAGGGAAACGAATTATAATTCAGGGAAAAAGTTATAATCTACTTGATATAATTTGTGATATGGTTACGAGTCGTAAAGAACTTTTATCATTTGACAATAATCTATACACCTTTCTAAATGCATCAAACTTCCCAAAAAGTCTTATTGACAATAAGCAAATTCTAAAGAAACTAAGAGAATATAGTCCTCCAATAATGCCAATACCATTTAAAAAAGATGAAGATTCAATCTTGAAAAATACTAGCAGCAGTAGCAGCAGCAATGATTTTATAACACCAGTGGCTGCTAGTCAAAAGCGAAGACGTATTGATTCACTCTCCAGTGTGCAAAAGGGGAGTGGACATTGCACTACGTGTTTGCGTTCAAAATGGATGAAGTTTTAAAACGTGGTTATGAAAATATTGGTGAAGCGGGAAGTCCAAGTTCCCCCACAACGCTTTCTAAAGTTGTTTCTGACATAGATGGTAGCACATTAAAAAAAATCAAAAGAGTTACACATTGCTTCGGAATCGCAGGCTTCGTGGCAAACAATATCGACAAACTAAAGCCTTTTTCCCTCTGCATATAATGCAAACTGATCTTTTAACTCTAGATACGATTCAACGGCGTCAGAATACACCATACAACTACATTCTACTTGCAATCAGTGTTTTAGTCGCTATGCCTAGGCCATTCCATTGCAATCAAAGATAGGTGTTGAAGTTGCTCATGCTTTAGAAAACATTCTTAACAGGATTGCTATAAAAAAATTCAGTCGGATCGCGGTAGCGAATTTGTTAATCCTCATGTGCAAAAGGTTCTATTGAAATATAATATAACACTCTATCTTATTCACAGCCCGATAAAGGCTGCATTTGCTGAACGATTAATACGAACGATTCGTTTATTAATTTCAAGATATTGTACCCTGAAAAATACTGTTGCATTTATTCATGATTTAGATAAAATCATGAAAATATACAACCAGCGACCACATCGATCCCTGTCCAATATTAGCCCTCGGGAAGTTTATTGCAGTGAAAATACATTTGATGCTTTTCTGAAGCAATATTCCAGTGAAAAAGAAAAAAGAATGTGGAGAAGAAATTCAATGTTGGCGATACTGTTCGAATTAATAGAACCACCAATATTTTTGAAAAGGGGAATTATTTATGGAGCACTAAACTTTTTAAAGTGTCCAAAATCCGAGACACTACACGCACGACATATCGACTGCGAGATACCAAAGATGATGAGATTCTCGGCGGTTTTTATGAATACGAACTACGAAAAGTTAGAAAAACTAGTGAAATTTATCAAATTGAAAAGATATTAAAGAGTCGTACTCGCAGGGGCAAGTAACAGTTGCTTATTCGCTGGCTAGGATACAACTCTGATTTTGATTCTTGGGTTGCAGTTGAAGACATTAACAATGCCCAATGATTTTCATGTGACTTTCATATCCATTGTTTCTGATCCTCTCTACATTGACTTGAATAAAACAAGTGATTTTTGGACGAAACTCTCTCCCACCATTAAATTCGACGATGGACAGTATGACGTGGCTCTTGTCGACTGTATTCTCAAAAATACATATGGCATCTTGAGAAAGGATCGCAAATATGATATAAAAATTAGACCCAATGATTGGCCGCCACCCTCAAATGATCAAGAACAAATTCAAAAGATTAATTGGATGAATTATCCATATATTGAATTACCCTATGAAGAACTCACCTGTATGAATGATTTATGTCGTTCTATCAATAAAATAATTTCCGCTCGTAAAGAAGGAGCTGTTTATTTCAACTATTCAAAGGAGGAGAGCAAGATATACATTAATTCACCCATGGCCGATGAATAGCTTATTCACAATGATAGTCTAAAACATGTTCTTGGCATTATGGTAGATATAATGAGTGGTAAAAGTTCTGGAAATGATACTTTTATTTTTGCAGACTTCCCGCCTGCCTTCTCCACGGACACTTGTCTATTTCTCTTCGCTTCATTTGTTGAAACATCTCGGGTTGGCAATAGCAATGTTCCCCTCCTACGAGTTCTTGAACGAAAAACCAATCCTGAGCATATTCACCATTAAAATATATAGCATCTTCAGTAGATCCCCATAAACACTTCCTATTTTGAACTCTCTCAGTTAACACTAAGAACTGACATAGATGATCCCTTAGCAACGTCAAAAGGTTTGGTTTAAATTACATGTCATTTTTAACCCTTTCAACAACAAGATATCTAATAAAAAAGTACTATTCATTTGCCCTTATATTGAATGCTATGTTAATACTCTTGGCCCAAGACAATTGGGCAATGGAATGGACTATTACAAAGGTCGCTCTTCGATGTCTGCCTATGTTCTTGGCAGTTGGTTTGCTAAGCTGTTTCGCTCGGCACTACCTCTGGCTAGAAAATATATTGAACCGGCTGCGACAGATTTTGCATCCTCTACACTATACGTTTGGGGCTCTGGCAAGGATTTTAAAAAAAAGTGCTTCGGAAAATCTTAGGTCCAATGCGCGAAACCTTGGTGAACAATTGAAATCTCATCAAAATGCAAAAGGTTTAAGAAGGTCGAGAAACAGTGCATCACTCATCAGTCTCTATTCAGGTCAGAAAAGAAAGACATCACCCCTGTCAAAGAAAAGAAGGAAAAAGACGACATGTACAATAAGCACTAGAAGAAGCCCTAGGAAGAGAATTGTTAGATTGAAACTAGACTTCTTTTCCTAAGATGTCACATCTACCGCATAAGGATTCCCAACCTTCAATAACTTCATATTTAAATCTATACAATGCAGAAAATGTTGATGTGAGTGTAAAACACGGATACTATGAACAATTTTATCTACAACAACCCCTCTCCGATAATATTCACTTTCAAATTTATTCCAATGAAGACTACTTTATGGACATGCCTTCAACATTTATAGATTTATGAATTAAATTCCGGAAATCCGATAATACATTACCAATTCTTGCCGATGGAATATCCTATGAAAATTGTATATTACATAATTTATTTCGTCAAATCAGTGTCTACATAAATGGCACGCTGGTGAGTACAAGCAACAATCTCTCAAATTATACAAGCTATATGCAATTCATGCTGATGACACCCAAGTTATATAAGGAATTGAGAGGCAACTCCAATGGATATGAATATATTACTAATACTGATAGTACAGATGCACTTAAAAATCCTACAGCTAGTGAATTACATCTAGTTGGAAAAATATATCATGAAATATTTAATATACCCCAATGGCTACCACCCAATATTATAGTGGATATAAAATTGACGCTTACTCCATTCAATTTCATTTTATAAAAGGAACTTGCTGCTAAATCGTCCTGATGTAACTCTCTCCCTCACTTCGGCAATACTACATTTACGCAAACAATAGGTTATGAGTTCTGTTGCTTTGGCAGTGTAAAAACTGAGGGCCATTGGAAATAATATTAAACTACTTGTTCCTCATACAATCACCGATCAGCGTCATATTGCCACAGGCTCACGCACCTTCACCGACTCATCCTTTATCAATGACGATATTCCGTCAAAAATAGCCTTGGCATTTGTAAAAAGCGCTAGTGCAATAGGATCGTGGACTGGATGCTAACATAAATTTGAAATGTTTGGGCTTTCATCTCTTGTCTGCAAAGTAAATGGAATCCTGCTCTACAATCTATCCTTTGATAAATCCTATAGGACATTGTATGAGTTGACTCTGCAAACCCTAGATCATGATTCACAACTATCTGAAAATGGTATAACCGAAAGAATGTCTGCTAAAACACATGGTATCATTGTATTGGATATGTCGGACACCCAGGATATGAGTATAGTACGAACAGGGAGTGTGCGTTAAGAGTATACATTTGTCGACACATTAGCTGAGAGTATCGCTCTATTCTCTCTAAATCAATTTGAAACATATTAGGAAATCACTTCCCGAAGGCAGTGTTATACTGGACCTTGCACCATGAACAGCAGTCAAATAATCAATGTATTTAATATGGACCCCTACAGTGCTATAAGTGGCGCTATAGGAGAAATCTCTATCGTCACGAGCAAATCTTTTCTATTACCACAAACAATTCTTCAATGGTACATTTAAAGCAATATCACATACAGTGTTTTCAAAAGGTGAATCACATTCGGTAACTGTCAAATAAAAATCACTAGGTTTATAGTCATAATAGGCAGGGTCATCACAACGATGACGTAGAAACCAAATTGTCTTGTTACCCCAACAGTTGAACCATAGAACTTTCTTCCTCCCAAAATATTTTAAATCCATGACGATATCAATCTCGCAGAAACAAACTAAAATCACCTTTGGGGTTCTTTCCAATCCTACCGGGGTAAGTATTCTCCCACTGATTACATTTGTCATAGAGACAATTGGAGCATAGATGTCCTCTAGGGTGAGAGTCACAAATCTCTTCAAGATATGAATTACATCCTTTAATTTGTACAGCATATCCTCTATGTAATTTAAAAGGATTACATAATTTGCACTTTTTATTATATTCATCAATAATTGTACAATTCTCATATGATGACCAACTGCCAAGAGTGTACATGCATAGTGGACATGTATAGAACATTTTTTTCGGTTTCCGATGTCAACTCTCTCACAGCTAAAAAGAAACTGATCCTTGTTCGATAAATTCAGGGGGGGGAACGGGAAGAGGAGTAACTCTGTGACGCTACATCTGTCGAAGGGGGAGCCATCTACATTGAATCTATGACAATGTGTTCAAAAGTATATCCACGATATTATTCTGCTTTGTTCCAATTAATATATCAATAAATTGAGTATAAGCATTTGAGTCACATCGTAAAAGTTTCATACAATAGTCCAATGGGGGAGAATCAGTTTTAATTTTTATTGTCAAGTGTTCCCTGTGAGAATATCTTCCGTTGCAGGGATAACTCGATAAAATTATCATCCAAAATCAAATGTTTTTCCATAATCACAAGATTCGATCTAATTTTCTCTTTCTCAAATTTATTCATTTTTCAATCCTATCACTCTCACTGCTGACTCTAGACTAACCATGAATCATTCTACTTATTCTAGCAAAAAGAAAGGGACATTCTCGATTTCGAAACAATTTTATTGTATAATTACAACAATAATAATACACATGTACAATTAGCGATACAGCTTATTGCGTTCGATATGCTTCACTAATGCACTTAAAGCACCTTGAAGTCTATTCACATGCGCTATATCAACTTTTGGAGAGACGCATAATTGATCCTCCATTTTAAATTTGCTCAAAGATATCACATATCTTGCATATACTTCACCCCATTCCAGACAAAGCCGTGATCCTCTCATTATTTCCACAGTAATCTTTGGGGCTCTTGTATCATTGCTATCAACTCCACTATCAACTTCTAATAGTGTAAACATTCCACTCATTATTACGTAAAACTCATTATAAGTAAAGTCAAACTGTTCTCACTCCTTGAATTCTATTCTCACACTAATAACAACTATAGCAAAAATCCTTCCTTATACCAGTTGCGTCACTGTTCCGTTAGCGAATCAATACATTGCCCCGTTAGTATTCAGTGTGCATGTGCAAACTTCGTCCCGGAGTCAATACACTTAGAAACAGCCCCCAGATTGACCTTGAAAAAGGTGTCATTGACCCGTTAGTGGATCAATAATCCATGGATAAATTATGTTCTCCTCGTACCTTCTTACCCCTCTCTACTTACATGTTAATGCCCTGTTGGAATGACTGCCCCGTTGGAATGCAAGGGGACTGCCCCGTACCTATCATTAATACAGTAATTTCCTACCACCCCCGTACCTTTAATTGATACAGTAATTTCCTACCACCCCCGTACCTTAGATTAACACAATAATTTCCTACCTGCCCACTCTCTTAGATTGGCACAGTATTGTCCCACCTGCCCGCTCTCTTAGATTGACACAGTAATGTCCCACCTGCCCGCTCTCTTAGATTGACACATCACTACTAGCGTAAAGAGTGAGGTATTGAGGAGAAGGCAACCCCCCTCATCTACGCAATAATTTCTGTTCGTTTTGATGTTTTTCTGTACTTTCAGTTGAAAAAATTTGTTCTTTATCTAATTTTGAAAAAGAGTGAAAAAGAATATATAAGGTGAATTAAGTGTAAGGGAAGTCGCCTCCTTAGATTTGTTATGCGCTCTTTGGGATGGTTCTGAGTATTTTTTTTTTTAAGAATCGAAAGAATTATAAAAAGATGAAAATGCATGCTAGTACATACAAGATATTGAAGAAAGGGGGGGGGTCCCCCTATGGGGATGTTATGCGCTTACTTTTACCCTTTCCAAGAAGGAAATTGTTATTTTCCTTGATTCTAAATAATATCCTTGATATAACTAATTCTAAGAAAAATAAATAATGGATTGGGAGTACAGGACCCCAGAATTGATGGTAAAAAACATCAAATTCATTCTTTATATTTGTTTGAAACTCTTATCTGTAAATATTTGCGCTAAGAGATCCCAACTACAATAGGAAATACAGAAAACACCGAACAACTTAGATTTAAAAGAACAACTGTTCATGTTTCAGAAGAACTTCAAATTCTAAAGCCTAAGTCCTTAGGTCAAAGGGACACCTACCAAATAAAAAAAACAATAATTCTTATTTCGGGGTGGGGATAAATCTTTACAAAAGTGGGATGTCAGAAAATTCGCTTTTTATTCTGGTTGACATGAAACTTGTATTTTCCAGTCTCTAGGCCAAGATTATCCAAACAAAAGAAAAATGGTCTTTATAGGGCTAAAACTTCGTTTATTTGTGACCTGGACTTCAAAACATGAGGTTCATAATGATCCAAAACTTTGTCCTCGGTTGGTCTCAAATTTCCGCAAGTCTAGCGTAAGTGCTCAAAGAAGCTAAGAAAATAAATTTTCATTAGACTCAGCCTTAAATGAATTCCAGGATATAAGACTGGAATACCAAAAAAAAAAAAAAAAAAAAAAAAAAAAAATGCAGTTTTTATACATTTTATATAAAGGGTCAATTTATATAAGATGTCGTATCAAGCTGCATAAAAACTAAAATAAAACAATACTTCTTTTAAAAATTTCAGACATTTTTGTAGCTTAAATTAAAAAAGTAGAATTTTGGCTAAGGCACAAGAAATATTTTTGCATTTTATATAATAAGTTTAATGTTTGAACAGAGTTGAAATAAAATTAATTTATCTTGAAATTTTCAGGAATTTGTCAAGTTTCAGTTCAGAAGACACATTTGTTGTTAAAACCCTGAAAATATTTTTGCAATTTATGTTCCATCTGACACCATTTTTGGGAGAATTGGGCAATTGTTTATGTTATTATGGAACGTATTTGTCTCTTACTATAACTTTACAACTTGTAGCTTACTTATGCAACTATGTAGATTTCTGCAGTAATTCCTTATTTTCAAAACTAAATTAATCACTATGGACTAGAGTTCACTCTTAAACATAAATTTTGTTCTATCCTTTACAGACGATATAATGACATCTTCCTTAATCAATTTACTATGATCCATAGTTTGTTCTTTACTGTAACTTATTAGGTTGCCAGCTACCGCTGCAACCCAGATTACTAGGTTGCTAGCTATACAGGGTTATACTAGCGGGTGTATACTAGCTATACACCCGGTGAAAATAAAAATCACTAGATTCTTGAGAAAAAATTCACTAAATCGGCACATAAATCACTAGACTATTGACTAAAAATCACTAGAATTATAATAGTCTTAGTTTTGTTTCTTTACCATGTTCTATACAGGCGCATCTACAGGCAGGGGGTAAAATTACCCCCCCCCTTAGATGTGGAAAAATACCTTTAGGTTGACGTTTTGTTTTTTCTCAAGCGAAAATTACCCTTGTAATTTTGAAAATACTTTTTTGCATCTTTATGCATAGAATAGAACAAAATCCTTGGTTCCTCCCTTGTATTATCAATAAGCCGATGATATATCAACTGATATCAAAATTCCGTTTCTAGAGTTTCGGTTACTATTGTCGCTACATTCTTACAGTTTGTTACCAGAAACTGTTTGATATATTAGCACATAAATCCGAAAATTTAAAGAATAAGACGTTATTTGCGCTTGTTAGGTGTTTCAGTTACAAATAAAATAATTCAGAGAATTATTGGAGTGTCGATTAGATATTAGAAGTAAAAATTAAAACCATAAGACAAATCCCAGAGAAAATACCCCCCCCCTCGTTGCTCCCAAACGAAATCAATTATCAAATTACAATCGATTTGATCTATCTAGTTATATTCAAATCATATTATATATAGCACCAAGTCCTATTTTCTTTTTTTATTTAGAAAATTATATTTAATGTATACCTACCTTCTTATTATTCAATGAGTCCATTTCTGTTCTATTTGCAGATATAGAGGGTGGTATTCATATCCACCATTCACTACACTTTCAAAGGATTTAACAGAAGAAATTCTAATTTAGAACTGATAGATTAAAAAAAAAAACACAAATATGAAGGCAAAAATTTGACCTGAGCAATGTTGTGAAATTGGAAGTATAGAAAATTTTTGCAATTTTGTGATTAACTAGGTTCGCCTTTTATCTTGATGATAACGCTCTGGGGTCTATATCTGATAGACATATGTGATAGTGATAGTGATAGTGATATATTTAATTAACAAAAAGTTTAACTACAAAAATAAATATGATTCACCCAAAACCAAACGGTTGACGTGGGGTGAAACAAACAAAAAAAAAAAAAAAAAAAAAAAAAAAAAAAAAATAATACATACATGTAACATCATTCAAATACACTATAATAAGAAAGAAAGATAAAAAGAGACAAAAGAAAAGAAAGAAAAAATAAATAAAGAATAATAATAAAAGTACAGGGACAGCAACTACATACCATATTCATGTTGTGGGGTCGCACTCACAAACCAACAAGCAATTACAACTTAATTTAAATTAAATCAAATCAAGTCACCTCCAAAACAAACAAAACTAAAATTCATACTTACTTAATAATTTTTCTTTCAATTTTGCTTTTAAACCACTAAAATTTTCTAGTTTCTTCATATCATTATCCAAATTATTCCATAAATTTATACCCTTTATAACAAAAGAAAACGTGGACCTGGCAGAAACTATAGGTGGAGTATAATAATCATTTTTACCCCTAGTATTTTGGTTATGTATATTCCATCGGCTGTAAAACCAACCATTAAAGCACTCAGGCAGCTGCTTCATATTATATCTATGCATAAATACTAATATATAAAAATGATGAAGACCCGCCGCTGGCAGTATCCTAAAATCCCTATAGACTTCTCGAACCGAGTCTCTTTCTGATTTTCCTGATAATACTCTAATAGACTTATTTTGGATAATTCGCACAGGACTAACAATTGAAGAAAATGTACCCATGTATACAGAAGAACAATACAAAATATAGGGATGGATTAACGAAAAATAGAGAAGCCAAAGTATACTAATTGGAAACATATATTTAAGTTTACGAATCATCCCCAAATTACGCGATAGAATCCGGGATAAAGTTTCAATATGGGATCGGAAACTGAGAGTCTCATCTATAATAATGCCCAGATACTTTACTGCCTTTTGACGAGCAATCATACCATCTTCATATGCTATATGCTGTATCCATGGATAATAATTCGATGTCCTCGAAAATATAAGAAAATTACTCTTAGAGGGGTTCACCTTTAGCTGATTCACTCTCAGCCATCTTGAAACCTCATTTAGCAATTCTCTTACACTCTCTAGGAGCAATCTCTCTGACTTTTCGATCATCACTAAAGAAGTATCATCAGTAAACATAGGCACTGTAGCCGCGTTATCCTTTTTGATGATCTCACTCATTCTTGTTTCCAGTTTACTTACAGACTGTGGAGGATCATTTACAAAAATTAAAAATAATAAGGGTCCAAGTACCGAACCCTGTGGAACTCCACACTCAATACAATTTTCATGAGAATCCATATTACCAATTTGAACATATTGTTTTCTACAAGACAAAAAAGAACGTAAAAACGAAAGAGCTGGACCCCTAATCCCATAAATTTCACACTTCATTAACAGAGAATATCATGACTGACCGTATCAAAAGCCTTTACAATATCTAAAAATACAGTTGCCACTTTATACCCATTATCCAGCGCCATATTAATAATGCTAGTCAAATATATGTTTGCTTGCTCAGTAGTGCAACCTTGACGGAATCCAAATTGTGTAGGAGTAAATATTCTCTGGTCTTCCAGATATTGATACATTCTGACCGAAAAGCATTTTTCTAGTATCCTAGACATAATGGGTAAAATCGAAATTGGTCTATAATTTTCAACATCACCAGTATTCCCTCCTTTATGTATTGGTATTACTTTCGCTGATTTAAAACAACTCGGAAACACTCCCTCTTTTAGACACTGATTAATTAATAAAACAAAAGTTTGAGCTATCACATCCCAAAGTATTTTTATTACTCTAATTGAAACAATATCAGAGCCAGAATTGTTACCTTTCATACCATAAACAATGTTTCGAACTTCATATTCTTGAAGTGGGATTATATTTAAAGAGATTTCAAACTCCTTTTGAAGGTAATTTTTAAAAGCCTGGTCGCGTGGTTTGATTATAATCGACTCATTCACTCTCCTTCCAACTGTCGAAAAATGATTGGCAAATTCTTCACAAATTTCCTCTGGATTTTTAAGGCTGGTTCCATCTTTACAGAATATTTCCTGAGGGATTCCTCCAGATGATTGTCCTAAAGTGCTTCTTATCACATTCCATGTTTTCAAAGGATTTCCAGATGCTTTTTCAAATTCTATTTTATAATAATCTTGTCTAGCTCTTCGCAGGAGTCTGTTTAGCGCATTACGATAACTCTTATAAATTCGCTCATTTACATCGCAGGGATGACGTACCTTTTTCTCATACAAATTATTCTTCTTATTTATCGATCTCAATAAACTCGGAGTAATCCAAGGCTTCTTTGAAGGTTTTCTTCTACTGTTATTAATATTCTTAGAGCATTTTTCCAGAGATTGCTTAATTATTTGGTAAAAGACTCTGAACTTAGAGTCAATATCCGCAGAGATTGAAAACTCTGTATTCCAATCCTTATTGGCTAGCTCATTTCTACATTTCAGAAGTGCATCTTTATCGAGTAACATCCTCAGCTTGAGACTGCTCTTATTCGTGGAATTTTTATTATCAACGCATACTGAGTAACTTGCAAATACACCAAAATGATCAGAAGTATCACTTATAAGAACACTTGGACCACCTGACATATAATTTGAAAATACATTATCCAGACATTTCGATGACGTCCTCGTAACACGAGTACTAATATTAATAGCAGGGATATAACCAAATGAAATCATCAAGTTTAAAAATCGGTCTGTATTTGATCCATTATCCAATAGATCAATGTTAAAATCTCCCATTATAAAAATAGGACTTCGATGTGGGATCTTTTCCAATTGTTCTTCAAGTAATTCATTAGACTCGATGAGAGATTCTGACGGTGGCCTATATACAACCAGAACATAACCGCAATGTCCAGACAGCTCTAACTGCAAAATAAAAGACTCAAAAACCATTTCTATATATATTAAAATATCCTCTCGGACACTTGCCCGTATATCAGAACGTATATACGCTGCCAGTCCCCCGTGTCGGCGAAGTTGACGATTTTTCGTGTAAAGATTATAAAGATTATGGTGGGAAATCGGAAGTTTCAAAGGCGGTATACTTGCATAAATGCTAATATGGAACATATTAGGAACTGTAGTGAATCACTATTTCGCGTTTTTTTTTAATTAGCTTCTTGTATGATTTATTCGACTGAATCATGAATCTACGCGCTATATCGTCGAAAATCACTAGATTTAGGAAAAAAACACCTGGTTTTAGAAAAAAAACATCACTATAAATCACTAGCTAGAAGAAAATCAGTTGGCAACATAAAAAATCACTAGAAATAGTGATAAATCACTAGGGCTGGCAACCCTGTAGCTATAGCTGCAACCCGGATTACAAACAGGAAAAAAACCTATGGCTTTTTCTTAGTTAGAATAGTAAGACACGATCCTCAGTATGACACCATACCCCATATAAGCAACTCTTCTAAAGATGCTTTTATTATCTTAACTTTTAGGTACTATGTGCCTTGGTTTGTTATTTACTAGGTTTCAGCTATAATCTGATGAAACTTACATAGTTGTAATGGGATCAATTTCCAAAACCCCGAAATTTTCCAAGTAAAAATAAAATTGCCCAGAAGACAAACCCAAAGAATTCAAGTAACACTTAATTGTCAAATTTCAAAAGTAGCGAAACATTGTATTACAATTGTAACTATGAAAAGAATCGTTTCCCACAAAAAAGGCAACAGCAATAAATATTTATTCCGCTATAATTACAAGGTATAAACCCTAAAAACATTTTCTCGAGATACAAAAGTAAAACTAAATATTCCGCTATAATTACACGGTATAAACCTTAAAAAATTTTTCTCGAGATACAAAAGTAAAACTAAATATTCCGCTATAATTACAAGGTATAAACCTTAAAAACATTTTCTAGAGATACAAAAGTAAAACTAAATATTCCGCTGTAATTATAAGGTAAAGCTTTAAAAACATTTTCTTGAGAGACAACGTAAGACTATGTAGCTTGCTCTAATTATAGGGTAAAAACTTTGTTCAGCTAAGGAAAATTCCAAAGTGAAGTTTTAAAGAGTAATAAATCGTATCAAAAGTTAGTTAAAATCTAATAGCTGATTGGTACAGCACTGTCCAATAGTAATAGAGGACCAATAGGATCAGTATAATATGCTCTTTAGTAACGCCCGAATATAACCTTCGGCTGAAATCTCAGAGTATAGTATTTTCGAACTGAGCAATTTGAGTTAGTCTTATTTGTGTCTTACAACAGTCTTATTTTAGTCTTACAGGAGTCTTACACCAGTCTTTTTCCAGTTTTATTTGAATCTTGTTTGAATCTTATGAGAGTCTTACTTGATACTCGGGCCAGTTTTATTCTAGACTCATTTCAACCTATATCTTAAGTGAATTTAATAGACAGTAGTACTGAACGTTACTTGTATTACCAGTGAGCAGTTTTAACTTAGTGTAATTTACTGCAAGTCTTTTGATATACCGAAGCTCTGTTCCAGTTATGTGAGTAAATAAATACATAACTTTCTTATTTTATTCTCTTTATGCTAGTATTTCTCGAGATAGCTTGTCCTTGTGGCTCCACTCGCTCTCAAGGGAACCTGAATCCATCCAATCTGATTTCGACTCAATATGGCAGTTAATGTGAGCTCCCCGTTCGCGCTGCTAATTTAAGCTCCCTACACACAAAGTTCCCCCTCCATTTAGATATGCAGATCACGAACCGTCGACTAAGAAATTAACTGAAAATCCCCATTGAACTAATTAATTGAAAACTGCTATACATACAAATAACTTAAAGCTGAAGAACAAACCCCCTTTTATTGAAAACTTCCCTTTCCTTGGAATATTGATTGTTTTATTATTAACAACCCCCCCCCCCATTACAATTGGCGCGGCCTGTAGGATGGAGCAAAAACACTAGGACAACATTTTATAAAAAAAAAGATTATTGAGAAATATTACGCATAGGGAAAGTGCGATATTTTGTGCATGCTTTAAAGTCCCATCTTTTGTGCATGCTTCGAATGTGACAAATTTTGTGCATGCTTTGAAGTGCAATATTTCATTAAGCCTAAGTCCCCTTAAAATAAGAACAAAAATATAATTTAAACGTGCAAAATTTAAGTTATATCAAAAAAGAAAAAAAAACAGTGCCGAATTTTAATTTATTTTGAAAAAAAAACAACAAAAAAACAAAATGTTGTTAAATCCGACCGAGCAATTATTAAAGAAGAAAATCATAGCAAAAACAGTAGAAATTTCAAAATCCTTTCCCTTATATGACGTTGACTCAGATGTAGACAAATTTATAATCCAATTAAACCAAATCGTAGAAATAACTCAAACGGACTTAAAATCCTTAGTAGGCATGTTGTTAATGAGACTTAAGGGACAAGCACTAACATTCTTAAAACAAATAGAAAGTACAATAGGGGAAGATAACAACCTTCCAGTAAACTCAATAGAAAACTGCTAAAAGCGTTCAAAGAAAGATTTGTTGAAACTAGTTCAACACACAAATTAAAGCACGGAACTGTATGTTTCGACGAAACCCAAAATGTTAGAGAATATCTGCACAAAGTAATGGTATCTATTGAAGCTAAATACGGGAAAGAATCTGGTTCTTTATATAATAAAATCGTACTAAATGCTTTCATGCAAGGTTTGAGCCCCAAACTATACCGAATGTTAATATCAAAAAATATTCAAACACTATAGCTAGCAGTTCAGGAAGTAGAGAGAATGATTGAAATTGACTCGATTATGGTAAACCACAATAAGTCAAGAATAAATAATGTAGAAAATTCAACTCCGGAACGATCACGAACAATTTCCTCAGGATTCTTTTCGAGAGATAATTCACCCAAACCGAACCAAAATAGATCTCCAACCCCTACCAGGCAAAGAACAGTGCGTTTTGTACCCACGAACACGACAAACTATGTAAACAACCCCCCAATTATATGCTATGCATGTAATAAACAAGGACATATTGCCAGGGAATGCCGTACGAGAAACAACTATATGCCAGCAACCCCTAGTTTTAACAACCGTTTGTTCGGGAGAACAAATTTAAATGCCAATGGGTCAGGAATCTATAAAAATAACTCCCCATATCCCCCACCGTTCCGAAGCCCGTACTAACAAGGCTTTATGTATTCAAATTCTTCCCAATATTCGCCTCCCCAATCCTATTCAAATCCTTCCCTCAACCGACAAAATAATTATCGGCTTCCCAACGCAAATACGCGTCAAAACACGTACCAATTTAATTCAAGGACAGTGTATCCGACAAGATTTAACAGGAATACGAGCGATAACAGAGGATATTTTTTCCCGACGGGAAACGAAAGAAATTTTTCGGGAAACGAAAGAAATTTTTCATCAATACAAAACGATCAAATGCCGCGAGCCGCCGGCACAAGAAGTTTAACCCACGCAATAATATGTGGCAACCAAGACAATCAAATGTCAATCAACTCGGAACTTCAATTGCTAGTGAACCCAATTCACTTCCCACCGAGCCCCAATGTCAAACGCCAACTTATCAAATAAATGCACAGGGAAACGAATTAGGCCCCCAAGAAAATTAACCGGGACCCTGGAGGCCAGTATTTTTCATAGGTCCCTTCCAGTAATTGTACCTTCCTTAAGTGATAATAATGACATATTACCTATACTAAATAATTTTAGTGTCGCAAGTATTAATTTTAAAGCGTTAATAGATTCAGTGGCATCAGTTAACATAGTAAATTCAATTGTATTTACCAAATACCAGTACATATTAGGCGACGGAAAAAGTTCAATATTCCCAGTTTAACAAGTGTCACAGGTCACAGGCTGGAAGCTATAGCTCCCATACACCTAGATGTGAAAAAAAATAATAGAATTTCTCCTAAAAACGTCATAATCTGCAAAAATTTCCCATATAAGGCCATTATCAGTGCTAATTTTATAAAATCTAATAAGGTATAATTAGATGTAGAAAATAACAGACTCGTGTATCCATATGATCCTATTTTCCAACGCGTGGAGACAAGGCAAGCACCGGTGAATAGAATAAAGTCTTTTGTACCCTATCTCTCGTCCTGTGGGAGAAAATCAAGCAGCAAATGGATCGAGTCAGTAAAGGCAAAAATAGGGAAAATGCAGGAGTATAGACAAACAGAGATAAAGAAAATAGTTGAATTATGGAATGAAATAATAAATCCTAGTACTGTCCCCTTACAACCAACCCCAAAAGCGGAAGACTTAACGCAACCAAGCGCCAATCTTAATTTAATAGAAAATAACTCGGAAGAAAAATATTATGGATTTCCAGTACGTAAAACAAAAATCCCCCCAAAAACAATGCCAAGAGTACAAATTTCTCAAATGGTTACTCATTTAAATAACCATTCTAAAATGTGGTTTTCATCCCCGTATAAAGAAATCCCAGAAAATTTGTTTTGTAAAGAACAAATCATTTCATATGAGAAAGAAGAAGGTTTTATTTGCTTGACCAACACACCTGGAAATGATATGATCACATTGAAAAAGGGAACATGTCTCGTTGAAATACAAGTCATTTCTGAGCACGAGCTAAACAAATGGAAAAACTCCAAGGAAAGCTTAGTTAATAGCATTGGTGTTAGCAATCCAAAGAATAGGTACCCCCTAACAAAACCCCAATTTTTGGAAAAATTTCAATTAGATCATATCCAAGATACGCAATTAAAAGAAAAATTATGCGAATTGCTCTGGGATTTTAGAGATATATTTTCCACGTGCGAAGAAGATGTTAAATTGATACCGTTCTATGAACATTCTATCCAAACTACAGGGTTGCCTGTAGCTAAACAGCCCTATTGTATCCCTTACCCCTATAAAGATTGGTTAAAAATAAAATCCACGAATTAGAAAGGAACAATATTATACGGCCAAGTATAAGCCCGTATTCAGTCCCTGTTATACTCGTACCAAAAACAGAACAAGGAACTTAGACCGGTAGTGGATTATAGAGCCTTAAATAAGCTGGTAGTTAGTGAAAAATTTCCCCTGCCCCGAATTGACAAAATCCTAGACTCCATCTCATCCAAAAATAAAATTTTTACATCTCTTGACCTCACGCAAGGTTATCATCAGGTTAAGTTAGCAGATAATGACGTTTATAAAACGGCCTTTTGAACAACAGAATGTGGCTCTTATGAATATTTGAGAGTACCCTTTGGACTCAAAACTAGTTCAAGTGCATTACGTAGACCTCTGTTACACTTATTACGAGGTATAGAAAATATTATCCATTTTGTGGATGATGTGATTTTTGTAGGAGAGACCCCAGAGGACCATTTAAACACATTAGCCAAAGTTTTCGAAAAATTCAGAGAGGGTAATCTAAAATGTAGACCCGAAAAAGTAAATTTATTTCAATCCGAAATAAAATTCTTAGGAATGATATTGACCCAAGGTCAAATATCACCGGACCCTGAGAAGATAAAATGTGTAGAAAACCTCAAGCCGCCAAAAACTATGAAACAACTAAGAGGCATTATTGGTTTAGCCAATTATTTTAGAAAGTTTATACGCAATTACGTCCAAATTTCCAAACCCTTAACGGACTTGACTAAAGGGGACGGCCAAACTATCACCTGGTCGAATGAAGCTCAAACTTCATTAGATACTCTCAAGAAAGCTCTTACTTCTGAACCAATTTTGTCGTTGCCAGACTTTGAAAACAATTTCAAATTCGTGGTTACCACCGATGCTTCAGATCTAGGTATCGGTGCAATCCTTTCCCAATTGATCCCCGTGGAAAACTACCCCGAACTACCCCGATCCCTTAAAGAAACCCCCTAAGTATATAGAAAAAGTCATATGCTATTCAAGTAGAACTCTAACCAAAGGTGAAAGAAGTTATGCAGCGACGCAATTGGAGTTACTTTCTATAATTTATCATTTCGATAAATTTAGACATTATTTATTAGGTCGAAAATTTAAGTTGCGTTCGGACCATAAAAGCTTACAGTACCTGAGTACATTCAAAAATCTAACTGGAATCTTAGCTTGATGGATAATGAAAATCCAAGATCTTGATTACGAATTTGAACAGGTGACCGGTAAACAAAATGCCCCCTGCGATTACCTAAGTAGAATCCCTGAGGATAACCCCTCAGACAATGAAACTAAACAATTGAATGCCATTCATATCGGTAAACGAAAATAGAAGAAAAGTTAACCTAAAGTCCAGATAGAAGGATACAAAGTCAATCATAGCCCCTAATCGATAGCTAACATTAAAAGAAACCAAGCCAAGGATGAAATGTGTTTGACTCTTATTAATTATTTTGTGAGTTCCGATAACCTCCTTGATAAGTTCAGAACCCTGAAAAGGGAAATAGACAATTTTTATTATGACTTGAATGAAGAAATCGTTTGCAGGATAGTAACAGGCGAAACAAAAAGAAATCAAACTTTAATAGTCCCAGTACTCACTCAAAGCCTAATAATACCTGCCTTTGAATATTTCCATTCTGAAATAGGCGGACATCTAGGAACAGCTAAAACCTTTCACAAGTTAAGACAAGATTTTTATGTTCCGTCGGGATTAACAAAACTTAAGGATTATCTAAGTACATGTGAAGCGTGTAATTTAAGGAAAAATCCCCAAACGTATCCTAATCCCCCCATGTGAAGGGTGCCAGTAGCTAGGTTTCCCTTCGATATCGTTTCATTCGACCTATATGGTACGAGCGGAGGATTACCTGTTTCTAATAGAGGTCATACTTGCGTTCTTTCAGTAATAGACCATTTTACCGGCTTCACTTTTGCCAAAGTATTGAAAAATCAAGGCGCATATGCCACAAGTAAAGCGTTAGCAAAAATATTTTTAAAATTTGGTGTTCCTCACCAGGTTATTAGTGACAACGGAAATAACTTTGTTTCTAAAGTAACAAAAGATCTGATGAGTTTCCTTAAAACTGAAAAATTATTAACCTCTCCCTACCATCCCCAAGCTAATGGAAAAATTGAAAATAGGCATAAAATATTTTCCAATGTTTTGAGTATTTATACAAAAGACAATCGAAACGATTGGGATCTATATCTACCTTACTTAACCAATGTAATTAATACTGCTCATTCAGAAACGACTAAAGAAAGTCCATTTTTTATTTTGTTCGGACGCGATTTTAAAATACCTTATCAAGAAATAATAGAATCAAGGCAGTATTACATTAATACAGAAGACTATAAGCAAGATTTTATAAATAGAATGAGGAAAACCTATAAAATAGTTAGACAAGAGTTAGAAAAATGTAAGATGAACCAAGAGTTGAGAAACGAGTCCAAAGTTAAAGGGAACATAAATTTTAAGATAGGCGACTGTGTATATTTAAAAAATTAAGCTAACCTAGAAGGCAAAAAACTTTCCAATAAGTATTCGGGACCCTACAGAATAATCAAAAAATACGAAAATGATTTTACTTTTAAAATGATAAACCCATAAAATGGGAGAACATACAAGGCACATGTTAGCCGTATAAAAGGAGCCAAATACCCAGTTAAGTGGGCACCCGAACCCTCATCTTCAGATTCATCAAACGCGGAAAATGAGTTCCCTAAGTCGAGGCTAGCTGAGTTAAAACCTTTCAATTTCAAACAAGATTATTTCGAGAATCATAGCAACCAGGAAAATTTTTAAGAATTTTTAGCCATGAAAAATTTAGTCATCCCTAAAAGAAAACCCTTAATACACATGCCATTAAGAACCCCGAAAGATCCAGAAAGTTCCTCATCAGAAAGTTCCAAAGAGTTAGATTATACACCGTCCCCAAAAACCCAATTTTTTCCCGATATAATTTCAACCCCATGTCCCCCCAAAAGATTTCCCGATGACATGGTGTCCCCAGCTACCCCAATAGAAATACCCCTATCGTTACAGGATGAATTAAACAGAGCTAAGGAAACCCCGGGTGTTAAGTCACGGATGACTCCACCCAAGGACAAAGATAGAGGAAATGTTCAAAATTTTGGAGAAGCCATGGAATTTATTAACTACCCGATAAAAACAAGGCAAAGTACCTTGCCTTGGGCTTAAGACCATCCCGAAAATGGAAACCTGGCAAGTTCTCCCCACATAACTGTATCCAAAGTCAAACCCAAGGAATAAACCTCCTTGCAATAGACCTTGTTACAAAAAATACCCCACCCCCAGAGGATATGGCATTCAAACAATGGAGACATTCTCCAAAAATATTTGACTCCTCCCAGAGCTCCCAAGAATCTTTTAACTGCCCCGGAACAGGATTTCAGCGCGAGGAAATGGAAAATAAATCCTCTACTTCAAAAGGAGACGAAATATATGAAGCAAGGGCAGGAGATAACCCTAAATCGCAAAGGATCACCCCCGAAAGCCCAAGTAATGAAGCTTCAGAGACTAGCTTTAGTGGATCCGACGATCAATCAGATCCTGACTACCCCCAAGATGCACAAAAACGAAAACCGACTTCTGCCGCAGCCCATGCAAAGGCGGCTAAAGTAAAGGGTCAAAAATTCCTATTGAAATAGTACAAGAAATTTGACCTAATCTCTATGGGAAAGTCAAAAAAGAATAAAACACAAGAAAGTGAACAGGAAGTTACCACAAAATCTGGCAGAGTAAGTAAAAAATCAGATAAATGGAAATACGTCTAGAGATCAAGTACTCAAAAAAAACTCATAATATTAAGATTAGACAAAGTAATATTAAGACAAAATGAACACCTAAAAAAAAGAAAAAAAAGAGAAATTAAAAACAAGGGAATATAAATAAGACATTTCAATGAGAGCTACCCACCAAAAGGTCGAAAGAAGTTATTAGTTAATTTTTCCAGATGAACTGAACCCCGGCTGGATAACAAAGAAAGCCCTGAAAATAAAGCCAGAACAAAAATTGCGCAACCCATCCTCCAAAAGACAAAATAAAATACCTAGAGCCACCCCATTACAGACAGAACGAATATGGACCAGCTATTACAAATACGATTTAAACGTCTAGACGCCTTGGCAAAATTAACAACAGAGAGACTGAAAATCGAAAGTATGATGGAGGCCACGCTTAAATCTCTTAAAGAAATTAAGGCTTCCCAAGAAGAAATGATCAAAAAAATAAACGAGATCCTAGTAACTAAACAAATGGATAAATTACTTGAAACCCAGTTCATGCAAGTTAAAGAGCAGACCGCCAGAATCCAGAATGAAATGGAATCAATAAGCGACGCCACGCTTGTTAAGGGATACAATTATCCCGACAAAATATAAATAAGACATTTCAATGAGAGCTACCCACCAAAAGGTCGAAAGAAGTTATTAGTTAATTTTTCCAGATGAACTGAACCCCGGCTGGATAACAAAGAAAGCCCTGAAAATAGAGCCAGAACGAAAATTGCACAACCCATCCTCCAAAAGACAAAATAAGATACCTAGAGCCATCCCATTACAGACAGAACGAATATGGACCAGCTATTACAAGTATGATTTAAACTTCTAGACGCCTTGGCACAATTAACAACAGAGAGACTGAAAATCGAAAGTATGATGGAGGCCACGCTTAAGTTTCTTAAAGAAATTAAGGCTTCCCAAAAATAAATGAAAAAAAAAATAAACGAGATCCTAGTAACTAAAAAAATGGATAATTTACTTGAAACCCAGTTCATGCAAGTTAAAGAGCAGACCGCCAGAATCCAGAATGAAATGGAAAAAAATAAGCGACGCCACGCTTGTTAAGGGATACAATTATCCCGACAAAATATAAATAAGACATTTCAATGAGAGCTACCCACAAAAAGGTCGAAAGAAGTCATTAGTTAATTTTTCCAGATGAACTGAACCCCGGCTGGATAACAAAGAAAGCCCTGAAAATAGAGCCAGAACAAGAATTGCGCAACCCAACCTCCAAAAGACAAAATAAATACCTAAAGCCACCCCATTACAGAGTGAACGAATATGGACCAGCTATTACAAGTATGAATTAAACTTCTAGACGCCTCGGTCAAATGAACAACAGAAAGACTAAAAATTAAAAGTATGATGGAGGCAACGCTTAAGTCTCTTAAAGAAATTAAGGCTTCCCAGGAAGAAATGATAAAAAAAATAAACGAGATCCTAGTGACTAAACAAATGGATAAATTACTTGAAACCCAGTTCATGCAAGTTAAAGAGCAGACCGCCAGAATCCAGAATGAAATGGAATCAATAAGCGAGACCACGCTTGTTAAGGGATACAATTATCCCGACAAAATCCTCAAATTACAATTATTAAATAATAAAATGCAAGAAATCGGCAAGAAAGTGCAAGAGTACAGAAAAAGTACGGTGCTATCTGCGACAATAGGGATACAAGAAGCTCTGGCACCAGAACGAGTAAAGCTTTTAGACCTACAACATAAATACGACAACTTGAAGACACAGAAAGAAATAATCAAACTCCAACAGGACAATTTAGAGAAGCAACTAAAGGAGAACCAAATCGAAATTACCAGAGAATTACAGAAACAAAGAGAATTCTGCTCAAAACTAGAGAAGATGATGTCAACATATTTTACCGTTGAAATTAACCTACCCCACAACCCCCATTTTGGAAGTATTATCGCTAACAACGAAGGGCCAAGTTCAACGCATTCACAACCCACGTATTTTGAAATTCCAAACCAAGCCCCGTACCATCATATCAAACACCAAGTCAAATATATTCAGAAAAAACCTCCAACGTACAATAACTTAATTAGGAGGACTCAATACCCCAACGCCGGATTAAATGTTAAAACTGGCCGAAATTCCCCAGAAGTATCTGCACCATAAGGAACACCCAAAACACAACCATTACCGGAAAATACGGAAAACTAAGGAATATCAATCAAGGGAATTAATTGAACTCAAAAAAAAGTGGTAAAAATCCCTTTCTCGTTAATAAAAAAAAAAAAAAAAAAAAAAACCAAAAAAAAACCTTCTAAAATCAATTTTATGGGATATTTTATTCAAAGAAAGTCATTCCAACAACATAGTCATACGCGAAATTCCAGAACGTATTAAATGTGTTCTGTGATAAGGTTTATCATAACCATGGTGACGATTCACGTCCACCATAAGACATAATCTGGTATCTCTGATAATACGGCATTAGAAACCTCGATTACACGTTTAGACGACAGGTCAAAGTACCATCTTATCCTAGGAATATTTCATTATTGTCATTAGCATCATAGCAATACATACAAAACGCAAAATTAGTTACCTAAATATTCAATAACCGCTCCTCACAGAAAGACTCAAAACATTTTAACCCAAAGATCAACAAAAATAATATTCCTTTTATAACTATTAAATAAGTTCAAATTTAATCACAAAAAAAACCTGACCGGATGAAGCGACCCTAACTCGCTGTAAAATTTATAGAATACTCAACAACCTATAAAGCTGCCTATGCAGTTATTGTGACTCTGTGTAAAATGCAAATTCCTAGCAACCGACTTTCACAGTAAAATTCAAAAAGGGCTTTCATGCAAATCGTAACTAGAAGTATTCTTTCAAACAAAAGTTAACGAAATAATAAGCCCCCATAAATGGCATTTAACATCCATCCCAAATTGACCCCATCTAAAACGTCGATAGTAAATCAAAACCCGTAACTTCCAAACAACTTCGAAGTAACGAAGATTTAGGACAGTTCAGCTACTTAAGTATACTGTTATCGAATTAAAACAACTTCCTTTTTTTTCGCTGATTATAATAAAGATAATTAACCCGTATACCGTGGTTTACTCTAAGCTCCGTGGATTCCTATAACAAACAGTCTTTTTGCTTGAAAACCAAGATCATAAGAATAAATTAATCAACGTGCTGAAATGATCTTTGAACACAAAAAAAAACAAAAAAAAAACACCAAACCCAATGGCAAAAAAAAAATTGGCCCGTATGAATATAAGATGGTCGGAATAAATTGTTCGGTCTCAAATAATGACGTCTTCGATATACTTTTACTTATATATCGATACTTGATTATATTTCAATTATATTTTGGCGTGCCATAAACCAAAATTTACAAAATAAGTATAATATACTGTTTCAAAAGAAAAATAAGCGCTAGAAAATTGACGCAAAACAAAGAAAATCAATAACCCTGAACGGGAAAAATAAATCAAAATTGTAGAATTTAAAGACTAGTCCTCGCATATGTGCGTCAGCCCATAAAAATACGATACAATTCAAAAAAAGATAAATACAAAAATATAAGCAAAACCTCAAGGGCAGTATAATATGTAAACTTCAAAAAAGGCCCCTGGAATGCGCAAGGTATAAGAAGACCAGAAAATGGCAGTTTCACGGTCTCAGTCTTGTAATACTTTCGGTTTAATGAATTTCCTAAATACCAAAATTCAAATTAAGTACACGTATCTGGTAAGATAAATGTGACAACCGCACTAAGTGGAATTGCTTTAACGAATAGTCTCCATAACCTAGGACTAGTTGCGTGTCACTCAAATATTTTAGGTAGTCTTGAGAGACAAAATTAGGTACCCCCCCCCCCACAAGTTAGAAAATGCATGAAATTAGTTAACAAAATTTAAAAATCGACGTTTTGTCAACAATTGATGGCCCACGGTAGTAAAAATATGTTTACTGTAAAAAAAGTATTATACCATAAACTAAATTTGCAACCAACACCTAGGTAGCTAAACCATTAATCTTATCATCGTTAGCAAAAAAACAGCCTGACAACTGCAGCGGCAAATTAAACCAAAAGTATCTTAAAACGACTCATAGGGTACGAAAATAAACCGCGTGATTAGGTATAAGTAAACAACCCGTGTCAAGATCAATAACAAACTAGACCTCTTTATTAGGTTAAACAATTCCTTAATTATCGAGGAATTTTGTAACGCAATTAAATAATTACAAACCTGTAAACCCAATGCAAACTGAGTCTCGAAAAAAAATTATCCAGCATCAATCGTATATTATATATATATATATATATATATATATATATATATATATATATATATATATATATATATATAATGCGAAAAACTTACTAAAACAGCCTACCAGAAGGGCTGAAAAGAATAAAGCCAATAACTGATATCCCAAAATATAGTACCTCGTAAATAAAAGAATCAGGTACAATATTTGAAATGATACCAATGTATAAAACTAGGCCAATACCTCTTAAAATATAGCAAATATTGTTCTACCTTAACAGTCAGACAATAAATAATAAACCTGAAAAAAAAATCCGTGAAAAATTAATGTAACAAAACAAAACCCTTTCATTAAAAAGGGAACTTTTGAAATTAATCTACACCATAATGCCTGTAAAAATAAGGCTACGGTTTCAGCCTAGTTACAAAAAAATTACAAAAAATAGTGAATTCCAATTCTCCCAAAATAGGCAAAACCTGCAAAATTATCCCAATTCACAAACGCTCATATGAGGTGACAAACAGTATTTAATAATTCTCACTTACCTTATGAACTGTTCCAACCTAAGGTCCCTGCTAAATCTATCCTCCAATAAGAAATGTATAGTAAACTAATTGACGACATATCATTCAAGTCAAGCTTTACGAAATGCACGTCACTTATAAGTTCAACAATATGTGTTCACTGAGGCACATACAAACTTAAACTAAAATTATCAAAATAAAAGCAAACATTTATATGAAGTATAAATGAGTCAAGGGTAACCCTCAATTAATTAAGCGAAAGTGGGAGCCATAAATTTTATGAATAGGTAACCGAAATCCCAGTCCCGTAGAGCAGCATACGGTACAAAGTTCAAATTTGTTATCATTCAGAAGAATGCTTGAAAAACCCTATTTTAACATGCAATATTGAGACAAATATAAGAATAAGGTTTAATACCCTTAGAATTCAAGTGGAAAGGAACAAAACTAGTTAACGCTGAACCTAATAAGATATACCCTCAATGAGGAATTATATTAAAATAATGCAAGTAAATAAATTCCTATATCTCAGGCAAAACCCCCATTCAAAAAGGAATAAACAGATCCCTGAAAAATTTTAGGTAATATCATACCTCTGCCAAGTGGCACAATCTCTGCCACAAAAGCAAAATGGTGGGACGTAATAGATGCTAATCATATATAAAAAAAATCAACTAAACGCAACTATTCACGCATTGAGGCGAGAATCGGGCCAATGCACTGACTCCTGTCTATCCACCCCTAATATAGGAACACGTACTGCCATAAATAACCCAGTAGCAGAATGCTTAAAATATTATAGGTTAACAATATCGTAATATCCTGCTTTTGCAACATTGTGGAATCATTACCCAGATAGGATTCCCGTACGAAATGATTTTAACTTCACAATGAAAAGTAATTAAGTTTTATATATTGCGTTTTGTACAAGTTAATTTTCATATCGTTCGACTTCATAATAAATAGATTATAGCTTATTATATCTTACTACATTTAGATCGGGTTTAAACTCCAATTGACTAATAGTTCACTACAGAAACGTATAATATATCTTATTTTCGTTTAGGGAATATAAAGAAATAAATTTGTATGCCTTAACAAGTCTTTGGATAATATTGCGCATGAACATAAACACCTCTGCCACGTGGCGTTAACTCCGTCACGGGAGAAGAAAAAAAATAAATGGAAATGAGCTTTCCTTTTAACTCATTTAAACGGGAATACTTAATCTTGACTAACAAGACCTTTATATTCCACCAAATTAGTATAATTAAAAAATACATTAGAATAAAGAGTTTATTTCTACGTATTCTAAGGATATAATTTAGGTACATATCAATACATAAATCTTCATTCGGTTCAACTTAAACAATAGCTATCGGAATAAGCAATTAAGGAAAAATCGCTTTTAATATAAAATAAATTAACTCCCTTTAATTAAACATGTACAAAGCAGAAGAAAATAAATAAATAGGTATTTTAGTCAAAGCTAAAGAAAATATAAAGATAAGTGAAAATATATTACAGTTTAATAGCTTAATTTTTGGAAAGCCTTAAAAGATAATTTTATATCTTTAAACTTCAACCATACAAAGACTGTTCACGTTGACAGGTACAAAATAACCATAGTCGATTTAAAAAGATTGTTAAAAGGGAGAATTTGCCTTGTTAACTAAGAATACTTACAAAAATTGTTTTACTTGAGGATTTACCAAATAAGGGGATCGAATGCCCACACTAAATAATAAGTAAATATTTAAGAACCCCTTCAAATTGATCGACAGTTATCGCATTAACTGCATTATGCTAGCCAATAATGTAATACAACCCTTCCTTTAACGACTTAAGCTCGATAAAACCAATTAAAACATGTGAAAAATACACTTAGCTAAGAAATTGGTAGTAGTAACCCTCATAATTCGGACGGTGAAAAAAAAAATTCTTACAATTTCAACACGTCTCAAAAAACCCACTCAAAAAGGTGAAATTTACCTTTAGCTACAACCCAGTAGTGGTACCCCTCATACTTCGAACGAAAAAAAAAGCTATATGAACAACAGCCATACAGATACAAGTCGTGCCTACATAATAAAGAAAATAACTGACAAATGAATGGACCCTCAGTCGTAGGAGGCCTTGAGCAATCGGGTGGAAGTCGTGTATACTATCCATCTGCCTCCCGACTGGTCTCAGGCTACCTATGAGAAGCTACTACCCAACTAGGAAGTGAACGATGAATAATAAAGAGCTATAAATTACAGTTAAATTGAATGACCCCACAACGTGGGAGCTCGTTGGTCAGCGATCGTGACGTGTGGTACCTTATATTCCCATTCTTCATGATTGTTTGTCCGTGGGACTCTCATGAGAAAATCAACTCATCCCCCCTATAAAATTGATCCATAAGAATTAACCTACATTACCTCTTCCTTTATAAGAATCATTGTGACAAAAAGTGTTACAGGTACGTGGATACATTCCGAGACGTCGGGAATACCCTGGCTCCGTGTGTTGAACTGTTGATTATGTCGGGGAAAGGTGCGTATCAAAGGTATCTCTTACGAAGATCAACTAGAAACGGAAGAGAAACGCCAAAATACATTACCCCTTCCAGTAAAAGAATTAATATAATGAACACGATCATACGGGAGTCAGGTATGAAATGGACAAAAGTTCGATGCGTGGAGAATACTTATTCTGGGCGTAGGCACACAGTTGATTATCTTGTGGGCAGACACCCTCGAGAAGTAGTATTTTACGAAGTACAGCTAGAACAGGAAGAAGAATGCCAAAATTCTAATAAAATTAATTACGTGATTTGCACGAATTACCCCACCTAAACCCCACCATTAAAGGAAATGCGATAACACAAGTAACCATACGGAAATATGCAGTCAAGATGGAGAGAAGTCCGATACGTGGAAGGTACTTAAGCTCTGTGTTTTTCACTGTTGATCATTTCGGTGAGACGCATAGCTTGATACTTCTTACGGAGAACAACTCGAACAAGAAAAGGAACCCAAGGATACCAGTGAAATTAAATACCATAAATTAAAAAGGCCAAGTAAACAGCTGCATGTTACAAACAATCATTAAATTGAAAGCGCTAAGCAACGTACCATGTAGCCAACTATGTAACTATTTTAATTATTACATAATCATTATTATACCTTAAACTACTATAACCACTTTGAAAACATATTACTATCAAATAATCATTTATTTCATAATTACTGATAAATTTTATATGAGAACACATTTGCAGATACGGTGCGTGAGTAACCTTCAACCATTGGTTAAGGGAAACGCCGAAACAAGCAACCATACGGTATGTTGCTTATATTAAACCTAAAATCTATTAGAATAAATTAAGAAAAGAAAGTAACCATGATGAGGTACCCAAGCCATCAACAATTAAATAATCGTAGAATAGAAAATGTAAACTCATGGAATCTTAATAAAAGACATAGTGTAGATAACATTAATGATTCATTAAAAGAATGGGGAGTTATCGAAAATTCATTAAGAGAAATGGAACTTATCAGAGCAGTAGAAAATCTCGAATGTCCAAAACTATATAATCTTCTGAAATCTCAAATGACAATTTTGGAACCAAGAATGATCATAAGATTAACGGCTAGCTTAGTGCATTATAACTTTAGTGCACGAGCAATGACAAGAACACTAGAGCACACTAGACTAAGTGCCAACCTAGCCTTTCGAATTTTAATACAACATATTCCAACAACTAAGTATAGCTCGTTGTCTGATTATATCGCCGACAATATTTGGTACGATCAAGACGATAACAAAATAACTACAATTTGGCCCATAAAATTTCTCTCCATACTAATAGACCGAGAACACATGTTAAAAGGTGAAAGCTTTCTCAAGGCCTTATACGTCAACTGTGTAAATAACACGTATCTAAATTCGATACAACCTTCAAGGGGATCCGCCATTTTTCAAGTTACCCCATAAGATTATAAGGACATAAGGAAAATAACCCTGAATTTTTTCCAAAAAGACGAAGATGCTGGAAGAAAAACGTTCCCAGGTCTAAACGTACTCATGCGGGAGCAACTATGATGCTTCCAATCACACATAAACTCAATTTTCTCCATAGTAGCAATAAAAAATGACCAATTGTCCTTATCGCAGCTCTGCCGGAAAGTCATTCGACAGATTATGTGAAGAAGTGACATAACTGCCACTCTGGAGGGCCTGCGCCTCCGAAACCAATTATTAGTGTACTTAATGTACTTAAACTCACCTGAAGGTGGAAAAGATAATATAAAATTTTAACTCAAGTATCTCAGATCGAATGTTTTGTCATGGGAAGATTATTGACTTCTCGATATGCTTACATCCCCAATCTCAAAGGCGGCACTGCCAGTTGATGCACCTATATTGAAATTAAAACCTAATATTAGCGGAAGAAACTGTATGTACAAGTAATTTCGTAGAAACAAATAATAAAAAAACCCTTTGATGATACCTGAAGTGTTACGTCTATGATAATCAGTTATCGTTGTTAATAAATAAAAACGGTGCGTTAGATGAATAAACCCGCAGTATATAACCATTTATAAAACTATGAAGTAGAGTAAATGTCACGGGATCTAAATACATTGTTTGTATATTGAAAAACAAGTAGTTCCTTGAAAGTCTCTACAATTTTAACCCTTTATAAAATTCGTTAAAGCCGAGCGCAAACTCGTTAAACTAGAGTACGGAACTTTGGGGAATCGAGTTACGTTCGAATACACAAATAGCCAGGTGCAAGGTGGCACCGGTGAAAAAGTAGTTCAACTTCGACCTGAAGTTACCTTTTTTTTCATTCAAGTAAATATTCATTATTGGTTAATATGGAGCTTTAGATGACTCGAATTATGGCGAACGAATAAGTACCCGATGTATTGAGGATATGCCGGTGAAAAGGTAGTTTGACCTCGACCTAGAGTGTACCATGATCATAACAAATCTTGAAAAAAAAATAACTAGACAAAGATCAATAGAAACTACCTTTCATTTCAGAACAATGGCCAAAGCAGTTATCGACACAGAGTTCATATGTAAAAAGCACACCAAAGAAAATGTTATATACTCAGCAGCAATGATCATTGTGAATAAATCAGGGGAAGAAGTTTTTGCAAAAAAGTGGGATGTCAAGTACGACTTAAGGGAATACAACATAGGATCATATAGCTTCGGATTACGTTTTGAAAATACACCCAAATATCGACCCGCAAGAGGGAAACTAGGAATAAAATACAACAGTAGAAAGGGCAAGTACCTCCAATTTGTTCAACATGAGATAAGAAAGTAGCAAAAGCAATACAAAATTTGGTACTGGTATGTTAAGGGCCCTTGTCAGACAGATGAATTACTTCTTGACAAGTGTGGATAACAAAAATTAGTCAACAAAATTGAGGGAAATACAAACTGCGTAAAATACCAAGTTAAACATGAATCCCTACAAAAAATAAAATATTGTAAAGAATATCTATCTAATCCAAAAAGTGTACTATATAAATCAAAAAGAAATGAAAATTATATTTAAGAGAATGAAAACCTATGAAGCAAAATCAAAAGTAACCAAAAAATCAAAAAAACTTTCCCAACCGAAATAATTAAGTCAACCCACGCACCTCTTACGTTAAAAGAAATATCCTTGTGTAAAACCAATTAAAATAACCATCCCCCCCAGCCTGAGAATCAGCTGTATGTCTATCATAAGAAATCAATAAATTCTATGACCACGAATCTCAATCTCACCTTGTTTCCTTCACAAAAAAAGAAGAAAGTCCCGTATAATAGGAATCTAAATTATCGTTCGGTTATCAATCACGTAAAATCTTCCTATATTATGTTTAATGAAGTATTAATTCCAGAAACAGCAAATAAGGATGTGGCTAACAAATTTCATGATAATCTTCGTTGACCAAACGATAGCCCAAGATATCGTAAAGCATGGAATAATCTTCAAACATGAGAATTCGTTACTTGCAAGCCACAATGCCTGGAAAATATTTATGAAACTGGATCCCAGACCGTTTGAAACCCTATTTCAACAAGTAATGAGACTAGAGAAGAATACCAATGAATTAAAGGACTCTATATTCCAATTCTTAAAGTCAGACAAAAGCTTGCAGACCACGAAAGACATGCACCACAGGGAAAATACAGGAAATCTACCCCCCATTCCTCCTAAACTAAAGTCGAAATTCATAGTAGACGACTTTGACAAGAAAATGGCAGAAATTGATAAAACTCTAGGGACTAACAACAGAGGAAACAAGGAAAAGAGAATAAAGTAATGCGGACGGAACTATAAGCAAATATATTAAGACAAAATATACCACAGGTTTCTTCTTGACATCTTCCAAAAAAAATAAACTCTATGACGGAAATTACGCCATTCTAAACGAACTACCGAGCCTATGGACTTTTCTCAAGGAATTATGGCAAAATCATGCCGAATAAAATGTTACAAAGCAAATATTATCAAAACTCACAAAGGAAAAAGACTACAAACAAATTATCAACTGAATGACCCCACAACGTGGGAGCTCGTTGGTCAGCGATCGTGACGTGTGGTACCTTATATTCCCATTCTTCATGATTGTTTGTCCGTGGGACTCTCATGAGAAAATCAACTCATCCCCCCTATAAAATTGACCCGTAAGAATTACCCTACATTACCCCTTCCTTTATAACAATCATTGTGATAAAAAGTGTTACAGATACGTGGACACATTCCGAGACGTAGGGAATACTCTAACTCCGTGTTTTGAACTGTTGATTATGTCGGGAAAAATGCATGTCAAAGGTATCTCTTACGAAGATCAACTACAAACGGAAGAGAAACGCCAAAATACATTACCCCTTCCAGTAAAAGAATTAATATAATGAACACGATCATACGGGAGTCAGGTATGAAGATAGACAAAAAGTCCGATGCGTGGAGAATATTTATTCTGGGCGTAGGCACACAGTTGATTATCTTGTGGGCAGACTCCCTGGAGAAGTATTTTTTTACGAAGTACAGCTAGAACAGGAAGAAGAACGCCAAAAGTCTAATAAAATTAATTACGTGATCTGCAAGAATTACCCTACCTAACCCCCACCATTAGAGAAAATGTGATAACACAAGTAACCATACGGAAATATGCAGTCAAGATGGAGAGAAGTCCGATACGTGGAAGGTACTTAAGCTCTGTGTTTTTCACTGTTGATCATTTCGGTGAGACGCATAGCTTGATACTTCTTACGGAGAACAACTCGAACAAGAAAAGGAACCCAAGGATACCAGTGAAATTAAATACCATAAATTAAAAAGGCCAAGTAAAGAGCTGCATGTTACAAACAATCATTAAATTGAAGCGCTAAGCAGCGTACCATGTAGCCAACCATGTAACTATTTTAATTATTTCATAATCATTATTATACCTTAAGCTACTATAACCACTTTGAAAACATATTACTATCAAATAATCATTTATTTCATAATTACTGATAAATTTTATATAAGAACACTTTTGCAGATACGATACGTGAGTAACCTTCAACCACTGGTTAAGGGAAACGCCGAAACAAGCAACCATACGGTATGTTGCTTATATTAAACCTAAAATCTAATAGAATAAATTAAAGAAAAAAAAGTAACCATGATGAGATACCCAAGCCTTCAACAATTAAATTATCGTAGAATAGAAAATGTAAACTCATGGAATCTTAATAAAAGACATAGTGTAGATAACATTAATGATTCATTAAAAGAATGGGGAGTTATCGAAAATTCATTAAGAGAAATGGAACTTATCAGAGCAGTAGAAAATCTCGAATGTCCAAAACTATATAATCTTCTGAAATCTCAAATGACAATGTTGGAACCAAGAATGATCCTAAGATTAACGGCAAGCTTAGTGCATTATAACTTTAGTGCACGAGCAATGACAAGAACACTAGAGCACACTAGACTAAGTGCCAACCTAGCATTCCGAATTTTAATACAACATATTCCAACAACTAAGTATAGCTCGTTGTCTGATTATATCGCCGACAATATTTGGTACGATCAAGACGATAACAAAATAACTACAATTTGGCCCATAAAATTTCTCTCCATACTAATAGACCGAGAACACATGTTAAAAGGTGAAAGCTTCCTCAAGGCCTTATACGTCAACTGTGTAAATAACACGTATCTAAATCCGATAAACCTTTCAATGGGATACGCCATTTTTCAAGTTACCCCAAAAGATTATAAGGACATAAAGAAAATAACCCTGAAATTCTTCCAAAAGGACGAAGACTCTGGAAGAAAAACATTCCCAGGTTTAAACGTAATCGTGTGGGAGCAACTATGATGCTTCCAATCATATATAAACTTAATTTTCTCCGTAGTAACAATAATAAGTGACCAATTGTCTTTTTCGCAGCTCTGCCGGAAAGTCAGTCAACAAAATATGCGAAGAAGTGACATAGCTGCCACTCTGGAGGGCCTGCGCCTCCCAAACCAATTATTAGTGTATTTAATGTACTTAAACTCACCTGAAGGCGGAAATGATAATATAAAATTTGAACTCAAGTTTCTCAGCTCAAATGTTTCGTCATGGGAAGATTATCGACTTCTCGATATGCTTACATCCCCAATCTCAAAGGCGGCACTGCCGGACGATGCACCCATATTGAAATTAAAACCTAATATTAGTGGAAGAAACTGTGTGTACAAGTAATTTCGTAGAAACAAATAATAAAAAAACCCTTTGATGATACCTGAAGTGTTACGTCTATGATAATCAGTTATCGTTGTTAATAAATAAAAACGGTGCGTTAGATGAATAAACCCGCAGTATATAACCATTTATAAAACTATGAAGTAGAGTAAATGTCACGGGATCTAAATACATTGTTTGTATATTGAAAAACAAGTAGTTCCTTGAAAGTCTCTACAATTTTAACCCTTTATAAAATTCGTTAAAGCCGAGCGCAAACTCGTTAAACTAGAGTACGGAACTTTGGGGAATCGAGTTACGTTCGAATACACAAATAGCCAGGTGCAAGGTGGCACCGGTGAAAAAGTAGTTCAACTTCGACCTGAAGTTACCTTTTTTTCATTCAAGTAAATATTCATTATTGGTTAATATGGAGCTTTAGATGACTCGAATTATGGCGAACGAATAAGTACCCGATGTATTGAGGATATGCCGGTGAAAAGGTAGTTTGACCTCGACCTAGTGTACCATGATCATAACAAATCTTGAAAAAAAAATAACTAGACAAAGATCAATAGAAACTACCTTTCATTTCAGAACAATGGCCAAAGCAGTTATCGATACAGAGTTCATATGTATAAAGCATGCCAAAGAAAATGTTATATACTCAGCAGCAATGATCATTGTGAATAAATCAGGGTAAGAAGTTTTTGCGAAAAAGTGGGATATCAAGTACGACTTAAGGGAACACAACATAGGATCATATAGCTTTGGATTACGTTTTGCAAATACACCCAAATATCGACCCGCGAGAGGGAAACTAGGAATAAAATACAACGGCAGAAAGGGCAAGTACCTCCATTTTATTCAACATGAAATCAGAAAATTACAAAGACAATATAAAGTTCGGTACTGGTACGTTAAAGGTCCTTGTCAGACAGATTTATTACTCCTCGACAAATGTAGAAAGCAAAAATTAGTTTACAAAATTGAGGGAAATCCAAACTGTGTAAAATATCAAGGTAAACATGACCCCCTCCAAGAAATAAAATACTGTAAACAGTATCTATATAATCCAAAAAGTGTAATATATAGAGCGAAAAGAAATGAAAATTATATTTAAAAGGATAAAAACTTATGAATCAAAATCAAAAGTAACCAAAAAATCAAAAAAACTTTCCCAACCGAAATAATTAAGTCAACCCACGCACCTCTTACGTTAAAAGAAATATCCTTGTGTAAAACCAATTAAAATAACCATCCCCCCAGCCTAAGAATCAGCTGTATGTCTATCATAAGAAATCCATAAATTCTATGACCACGAATCTTAATCTCACCTTGTTTCCTTCACAAAAAAAAGAAAGTCCCGTATAATAGGAATCTAAATTATCGTTCGGTTATCAATCACATAAAATCTTCCTATATTATGTTTAATGAAGTATTAATTCCAGAAACAGCAAATAAGGATGTGGCTAACAAATTTCATGATAATCTTCGTTGCCCGAACGATAGCCCAAGATATCGTAAAACATGGAATAATCTTCAAACATGAGAACTCGTTACTTGCAAGCCACAATGCATGGAAAATATTCATGAAACTGGATCCCAAACCGTTTGAAACCCTATTTCAACAAGTAATGAGACTAGAGAAGAATACCAATGAATTAAAGGACTCTATATTCCAATTCTTAAAATCAGACAAAAGCTTGCAGACCACGAAAGACATGCACCACAAGGAAAATACAGGAAATCTACCCCCATTCTTCCTAAACTAAAGTCGAAATTCATAGTAGACGACTTTGACAAGAAAATGGCAGAGATCGATAAAGCTCTAGGAACTAACAACAGAGGAAACAAGGAAAAGAGAATAAAGTAATGTGGACGGAACTATAAGCAAATATATTAAGACAAAATATACCACAGGTTTCTTCTTGACAACTTCCAAAAAAAATAAACTCTATGACGGAAATTACGCCATGCTAAACGAGCTACCGAGCCTATGGACTTTTCTCAAGGAATTATGGCAAAATCATGCCGAACAAAATGTTACGAAGCAAATATTATCAAAACTCACAAAGGAAAAAGACTACAAACAAATTATCAACCTAAAGGAATTAAAATTCTCAAATACAAATGAAGATGATAAGAATAAAAATCCTACAGAAAGAAAAAGAAAAAACACCAAGACAACCACGCCTACATATGAGTCCCCAGTAAGAGATATACAATCTACAATGTCGGAATCTACGACAAGCACAGTCCCAGCGCATGCAAGGAACAAGAACGCTTAGTAAGAAATCACCTAGAAATTTGACAATGCTAATATATCTAAGACCAACAATACTTAGAAAATTGAAGTGGTCAACAGGGCCCATGTTTTTCCGCACCCAGTCAATTGGCGTATTTACTATAGGCCTTAGAGCAAGACTCCCAGTAAGTCATACCGAGATACAAACGATAAAAGTACAAGCGATTCAACCAGAACAAAAGAAAAATAAAAAAAAAGATGAAGAAAATGATTACGTACATAAGAAATGTTGGATAATAGACGGTAAACACACTTGTGCAAGATTAGAAATGGCCGACGAGCCGGCAAGGGAAGATATTGAACCATTACCTGAGCTAAATGAGAAAAACGCCCTAAGAGTATCGATTCACCAATCCTTCTTAATGTTATATAGACAGAGACTGCAAGCACTATTTGAATTATTCAATACAGAAATACAAAAGTTAAAACAGAGTACCACAAGAATCTTCAAGGTATTTTTTCGAAAAATCAAATACCACAGATCAGCTAGTCTAATACCAATCGTAGGAGAATTAGCCTCACGCTTATTTGGGTTATCGACTGAAGAAGACCTAAATATCCTAAGGGAAAACGTAGGAAAACTAAATAACGCCATAAACGTGACCTTACACGTCCAAAAAAATACAAGCCAGTATAGCCAATAATCAGAGAGACAAAATTGAAGCAATTTCAAATAAAATATCAAAGACAGTAAGGATAATGAATTATTCAAAAAATGAAGTAGATCGTGTGATTTCCGATTCGAGCCTCACCACGGTATCACCAGACATAGTGATAATGTCATTACTTAACTTGGCAATTGATGTTAGCAAATTTGAATTTGCATTATTTGCCCTTACTGGAGGAACCTTGTCGTATGGCCTCGTGGAACCTTCGAACCTAAAAAATATCCTAGATGAAAAAAAAACACATCAAACGTTCGGTCTACATCTACCAACAGAGCCAGAAGTAGCTAACCTGTTCCACTATTACACCAAACTAAAGGTTCACATCACGGAAATAAACGAACAACTATTTGCAGTAGTAACGATTCCATTAATAAATCAACAATCCATATATGACTCGTATAAAATTTCCACGTTTCCAGCCAATATAGGTAGAACTAATTCATTCATGACTATCACCCCCGAAGCAGAACACTTACTAGTTGATCAAGACAGGAAAAAATATGCCTTAGCAAATCCACAGGACCTTAAGGAATGCGTAGCATTCAAAAATCTAGTATGTCAACTAACCCTGCCTATTTATAATTTAACACCTGGATCCTATATATTAGATCTATTTTTAAAAGAAACTCAACAAGAAGAAATTCCTAATTCATGTGAAGCGCTAGTAGGCAGTACTAAACGAGAAATATTTATTCATCTTAGAAATGACCTATGGCTATTTGCCGTTCCAAGAGAAACAGTTGGGACTATCTCTTGTTATAATAATACAGAAAGAATCGATCCAAGCTACAGAACCGAACTACTATTACAAGACGTGGGAACAATAACCAAAAAACAAGGATGCCGACTGGTAACCAAAGAAGCCACGGTAATAACACCACTGATAACAACAAGCATGAATATAATAAACCCCAAAGTGGTCAATTTCAAACCAGTCAATTTATCACATACGATTTCTAATATCGAAAACGAAGAATTGAGAACCGCAATATGGTAAAAAATAGAGAGTGTCAAGGGAACTCTACCACTAACAAAAATAAGAGCAGCCTTGGACTCACAAAGTCCCCTATTTACCAAGGAAGATCAAAGATTGACGTATGTGGAAAATAGATACTGACTATTTTCAACTAAAGTTTTGTGGTATATCCTCCTGACGGTAGGATTTGTATTAATGATCTCGTATTCTATAAGAATGGTATTGAACTTAAATTACGGAAGAATCTTGAGAATAACGCGTAGAAAAAGAGCAAAGTCAGATCACATCGAGCCGAGTGAGATGCAAAACCTAAGCCCGGAACTCCCTGATATCCCTTAAGCAATCAAAGCAAGGGAGCGCATGATGGAACGAAATGGAGTAGAGATCCTCATTCGTGCCATTTCCAGTCCCAAATTGACACTTATTGTTTGTGTAAATCCATGCAGCGGCAGGAATGTATTTCTTAAGCATCATGGACGCGTGTAAACAGTAAAGACCTGAAAATTTATAGTAAATCTAGACCTCTCATAAAACCATGTAACCTACCTCGCATATAGTCTTATGATAAAAAATTAAATGCTAAAGTAGATGAGTGTTGAATAACATTTAAAAATGTATTGAATATTGAACATGTGCCAAATGCACATATATACATGTATACATATAATCACCAAATATTAAAAATCTGATATAGTGCTATTTTTCGTAAACATAATCATTTTTCTTATGATTACTTAGATTTTCTCGTAGTAACCTAGTATTGCTACAATATGCATGTAAAAGCATGAGGATTCCTTTTATTCGTCTCATCTTCCAATTTAAATATACCCATATTAAATTGATATTATTAATGCAACTAATCATGACTATGATTTAAAACAATAGTCCCCGTATAATATGGTATTATTGCTGTACGTGTTTTAACTTGTGTGATTATAAAGAGCATATGATTCTGCCCAGATATTTGTATTCTAGGGAGCAGAGTAATCAGTGCAGATTAACTATTGGTGTACCAGCAAGCAACACGGATACAACCCAGTAGCATCTACTCTCATCATTCATCTACCACTAAAAAGTACTCACCGAGGAAACCCCTGAAGACAATGACCTGATGAAAATCCAAATCCTCCAAGCCTAATACCAGGTAACACTACCCCAACCACTATTGGCGAACCAAGAACCCCATATATAGATATATATATATATATGAATTAATAATTACCTAGAGAACCACCCCGACCAGTCATGTCGTAAAACTGCAGAAATATCCGTCAAATAACTATCCTTAGTCGGCAAGGTCCTTAAGATTTAATGTTTAGAACACAAAGAATAACCCTGGAGCCAATTCTTCAAAAATTGTATATCTTAAGCCTCAGATCAAAGACAATATGTTAAACCAAGATGCCAAGATCAAGTATTGAACATACCCAATCATTATTAGATGTCACGAAACCAAACTATCCTCCATGAGAAGAGGAACCAATCATAATCAATTTTGTGGGAAATATAAACTGTACGTGCTAAATATTTCCCAAAATGAAGTGTTAAAAGAAGAGAACCAACCAGTCATTATCGTTTTAATCCCTCAATGATGATGTATCATTATAACAAGAATCAAAGACAATGCATCGAACATAGAACCTGAGACAGAGTTTTAATCCATCCATAGTTACTCTTACATGTCATAACATAACTCATGACCCAAATAAAGGAAAGACTATGCGTGAAAAAATTACGAAAAACAAAGACTTTACGAGTGTTAAATTTTCCTGGTGATAAAAGTATCCAAGAAGTAATACCCAGACCTTTGAAAAGAACACCCGTTTCATATAACCAATTTCTCAAAATTTGTATAACTAATGAACATTTCAAAGACTCAATAACATCAATCTAACGTATTTGACATGACAAACCACGCACGGAAAGATTTGTGCAAGTAGTCATACTTAGGAACAATGTAAACGCTTATCCCAAGTGCCAAAAGATGAAACACCACGAAGAAAAACCATAATCAATTAGCCGACACAATAATTAGTTTAAAGGAAGCCCAAAATTAAGTTACAACATATTTGACTATTATGGACACGTAGAATGATGAAGTAAGTATGAATCTTATGTATCTAACTATAACTTATGTGAATAATGAAAAACTTTTCATAATCAGTGGAAAATAAGTGTAAATTACACTATCCTATATTAGCAATCGTATATCAAGTTTAAAAATCATATTGTGAAACTTTTTATTTCCAATGATTTATCTTATATATATTGTATATTAGTGCTCTTGAGGTCAGTTTCGTATCGTATCATTATAGTGTCAGGTGGAAGTATAGTCAAGTTTAGAGAAATAAATATGTACCACTTTAAGTAATAAAATAGTCACAAAGGCAGAACTTAATTAGTTAAAACCATGTAGAACCGGTTAGAACCAGTTACGTATCGTATCATTATAGTGTCAGGTGGAAGTATATTCAAGTTTAGAGAAAAAGGAAATATGTACCATTTTAAGTGATAAAATAGTCGCAAAGGCAGAACTTAATTAGTTAGGACCATGTAGAATTATTAGCATATCAGTTGAAGGAATCTTAGTATCAGGTGAAGGGAATAATAATTATTACATAATCATATAATCAAATGTGTTAGTCAATAGAAACTCTTTGACCCTTTCGTCAAATAGAGTGTATAGGTGGTGGACTTTAAGGTGATGTTTTAATACATGTAGTCCAGTAAAACAATCGGGAACATGAAAAAAAATATATCTTACCTAAGATAAGTTAATTCAATTAACAAATACTAAGTCAAAATAAAAAAAAAAAAGGGAGGAAAGCAAAATCAAAATGTGAAAAAGTAGGAAGAGCAGGGCAACACAACAATGAGGACATCGTTAAGAACGGGAAGGATGATATGTAATGGGATCAATTTCCAAGACCCCGAAATTTTCCAATTAAAAATAAAATTGCCCAGAAGACAAACCCAAAGAATTCAAGTAACACTTAATTGTCAAATTTAAAAAGTAGCGAAACATTGTATTACAATTGTAACTGAAAAGAATCGTTCCCACAAAAAAGGCAGCAGCAATAAATATGTGTTCCGCTATAATTACAAGGTATAAACCCTAAAAACATTTTCTCGAGATACAAAAGTAAAACTAAATATTCCGCTATAATTACACGGTATAAACCTTAAAAACATTTTCTCGAGATACAAAAGTAAAACTAAATTGTCCGCTATAATTACAAGGTATAAACCTTAAAAACATTTTCTTGAGATACAAAAGTAAAATTAAATATTCCGCTGTAATTACAAGGTAAAGCTCTAAAAACATTTTCTTGGGAGACAATGTAAGACTATGTAGCTTGCTTTAATTATAGGGTAAAAACTTTGTTCAGCTAAGGAAAATTCCAAAGTGAAGTTTTAAAGAGTAATAAATCGTATCAAAAGTTAGTTAAAATTGAATAGCTGATTAGTACAGCACTGTCCAATAGTAATAGAGGACCAATAGGATCAGTATAATACGCTCTTTAGTAACGCCCGAATGTAACCTTCGGCTAAAATCTCAGAGTATAGTATTTTCGAACTGAGCAATTTGAGTTAGTCTTATTTGTGTCTTACAACAGTCTTATTTTAGTCTTAAGTTAGTCTTACACCAGTCTTTTTCCAGTTTTATGTGAATCTTGTTTGAATCTTATGAGTCTTACTTGAGACTCGGGCCAGTTTTATTGTACTCATTTCAACCTATATCTTAAGTGAATTTAATAGACAGTAGTACTGAACGTTACTTGTATTACCAGTGAGCAGTTTTAGCATAGTGTCTTTTACTGCAAGTGTTTTGATATACCGAAGCTCTGTTCCAGTTATGTGAGTAAATAAATGCATCACTTTCTTATTTTATTCTCTTTATGCTACTATTTCTCGAGAAAGCTTTTCCTTGTGGCTCCACTCGCTCTCAAGGGAACCTGAATCCATTCAATCTGATTTCGACTCGGTATGGCCGTTAATGCGAGCTCCCCATTCGTACAGTTAATTTAAGCTCCCTACACACGAAGTTCCGCCTCCATTTAGATATAATGATCACGAACCGTCGACTAAGAGATTAACTGAAAATCCCCATTGCAATAATTAATTTAAAACTCCTATACATAGAAATAACATATAGTAGAAGAACAAACCCCCTTTTATTGAAAACTTCCCTTTCCGTTAAATTTTTTTTTATTATTAACAAACCCCCCCCCCATTACATAGTCCCCATTTATAATGAAATACATCGATCCATTATGTATTTCTTACATTATCTTGTTGAAAGATATATGTTCATAAATACTGCATTCACTTATTACGTCATATATGGTTACAACCTACGATTATGACGTTATTCATCCAGCTTGTACATGAAAATGCAGTTTTTTCTGTAAAAATTGGTCCTATTTTAAAAACTATTATTGTTTAATTACAAAAGGCATTAGATGTAGCAATCTACTTTAAAACGAGCCATTAAACAGCTTTCTCTATGATTTTCCAATGCCCAGCTAGCGGAAGAGAAAAAAAAAACGGAAAAAAAGATGCCGTCGATGCAGAATGTTGTAGTTCAAGCCATTTTTCTTGTTGCTCAAGCCAACATATTTTCTTTGTTGTTCAAGCCAAGAGACTGTAAGTTTTCTATATAGGAGTTTCGGACAAGGCGTTTCTAATCGCGTACTTGTTGTTTCGATCTGACATTATTTTTTAGGAGTTATGGACTATTGTATTTCTTAGTATGGGAACAAAAAAACTATCATATATATTTTAGATATAAAAAAATTACCTCTCACCTTCTTGATTAGATATTCTTTATTACATTCCCTTCTACGATGACACTACAAGGGGGAGCTGTTTTACGTCACCGGTTTCACCGGTGTCACCCATATTATAGTTTCTTTAATTTGCTGATAATTACACGCAAATTCTAACTGCTTTTTTAAGAGCTGTTGAAACAGGAATTGACCTGCATAAGGAATTGAAGAAAAATTGCATCTAAAGCCCTGGTAAGAATAAGAAGAAATTTTTGCACTTGGCAGAAACAACATTTCATACTCAAAACATGGTTCATTTTTCACTTGGCTTAATGGAGGAACGAAAGATTACCATGCTTTTAAGGTCGAAGACCAAATATAAGGAACAACCCATTAAGGGCAGCCAAAGCCTGAGCTGCTACCCAACCAAAAGCTTTGTTGACTTCGAAAAATTAGCTTTGGTTGATGTTCTCAAGCCTAGACAAACTTTCATGTCGGCCACGATAGTCCAGCCAATCAAGTTTAGCCAAAGCAAAATTACATCATTTTTATACAATCCTGAAATAGGCTTATACCAGCTTTGCGTCTCACTCAGAATATCTGTCTTAGCCTTTTCTCCAATTAGCCATGGCTTGATGGCAAATTCATTTTAATTCAAAAATCAATCCATTACCCTGAAAGAAGTAGAATCGAGGTTAACACCCACAGCACGCATGGACTAATTGTGGTACATTTTGACTTATCGTGGTGTACAGTGGCGGATCGAAGATTCTGGTAAGGGGGCGGCTAGAATTTGTGTTACTTTTCTTCTCGACACACTCGTTTGAGGAAGAGCTACTAAAATCCCAAATGCTGGTCTGATTACTGACTTCTGTGTCCCTGTTTTGTCTCGACAGATTCAAAAAAACTTAAGTGAAACTATGGCAAATTTGACTATTGTACGTTTTGAGTCAGGACTTAGCCTATTTTTGCACCGGACCAGGATTGTCTTGCATTTGTACAAAATCAGAACTTGGCTCATTTCTTCAGCGAGTATGGACATGGCTTGTTTTGTATAGTGAAGACTTAGTTCGCTGTGTACTGAGTTATTCCCCAGCTTAAACTCGAAGGTCATTACCCTGAACGAGGAATCGGCAAGGCAAGATCTCTTGACAAGCAGCTTGGGTCACCACGACGCATCGATCTGAAACAGGGTACACGATTTTTGTTGCGTCAAACAAAGCCATCTTGATCCCTTCCAGCGAAGGTTCAACAGATACTTCAAACCTAGTGAACAAATTGGGTAAATGAATAGCAGTATATCGAATTCATGATTGGCCACGCCTTTTAAGTTCAAAAGGAATTAAAATTGGCTACGTTGACCTCCTTAACATCCTTAACCTCCTTGACCTCCATAACAATCTTATACCTCCTTTTCAAGTACCTGCTGGTTTACTATTTAGCTAGTTTTTTTTTTCAAATAAAAGGTCCTTTTACATAGGAAGTACAAAACACACGTAGTTACTATTCTTTTCATTACTCGTATCCATGCCAAATTGATTGTTTTATTAAGTTTTCTTTTTATTTTATTCAACCAATTGCCCCCATATAAAATGGATACACAATCCTGAGGCGAAATCAGAAACGATGAGACGACGGTAAGGTGGAAGGGGGTGTAACTCTTTACCTAGAGTCTTATTCCATATACTTGCTTAAGTTTCTCCGATTCATGGGACAAAGAGGCACTGTGGGTTAAAACAAACCTCTCAAACAAGTCAGTCATTGTTGGTACAATGCATAATATCCCGAGGATAACCTGGTAACGTGAAGCATACCGCAAGTACATCAGAAGAAAATTCCCCAGATCGGTCATCATTCTACATGGGAATTTCAACGTCGTGGACGTTAAAATATAGTGGACATTGCGCTGCGAAAACTGCGTCCACGTCACCGGCTGATCAAGAGGGATGTGACTTGTGTGAAATGTTTCTGCCCTATTCACTCGAGCGTCCACTAATGGATCTTGATACGAGACGTTGATCTTATTAACAAGATCGTGCATCCAGTTTGTAGTCCGATGAAGCCTTATCATTCAATCACAGGTAATTTTTTCAATCCAATATATATGTTTCAAACCTAACTAAATTCTTCTATTTTATTAGTTTTTCCAGCCTAATTAAAGCAACTTTTGGTATTCAGTTAAATGTATAAACGACATTTTTCATTATTCCGGAAAATGGTGCTTTAACACTATGAAGTATATGGCGTTTTAAAAATTGCAACGTTGAATAAACCACAGACTGCTTTTCACTTTCTTTTGTTATTATCAGAAAAGCCAAAAAAGTGAAAGAAACAAAAAAAAGAAAAAAAGAAAAAAATACACTACATTACTGGATACATATCGGTATTCAGCAAAAAAAGAATTAATACTTAATATAACAAGCTTTTTTTGTACCATTTGTACCAAGAAAAGAAAAAACACAATGAGACACTGTTTCAACTGAATAAACACTGTATTCCATTTCACAAGGAAGGTATACACTTCAGAGTACAGGAAATACAAGAACAAAACAAAAAATTGGCTCAAATTTATAGGTCCACTGGCTTCTAAAATCTTGGAAATATGATCAGATTTCTAGGCTTTTTCAAGATTAAACATGTTTTACCGCGAAACTCAAACGAGTTTCAGTTTGAGCATCAACCATTTTAGCACTTTTTACGCATTTTTCCACTTCATCTGGTAGCCCGACACCAACATCAACAACCCGTTTAACGTAATACATCAACTGCCTAAAAAAAAAAAAAAAAAAAAAAATATAAGAATAAATAAAAAATAAAGGTAATAAAGTTCACACTTGCAATAAAACTATTGCGTTAAAAAATAGAAAGGGTACATCCAAACAGTAAGCAAAATTAATAAAAAGAGAAATTCAAGTTCTTAAGAAGCTTAAATTAAAGTTCTTCGGTTCAAATTTAAATTCTTAAGTAAGAACTTAATCTGACTGCTCAAGATAAATAAAATACAGTTTGCTTGGTAATTTGAATGCGAATTCCTCAACTCACCGATATATATATATATATATATATATATATATATATATATATATATATATATATATATATATATATATATATATATATATATATATATATACAGTTTGCTTGGTAATTTGAATGCGAATTCCTCAAATCACCGACATTTTTTTTATTTTTGTCGATTGTCGACAATTTTCAACCTTAAGCAAGACAAACACAAAGCTTACAGAGCTTAATTAAAAACTAGAAAAATAAAAGACAAATTAATTTACAAATAAAATAAATGCAGACACAATAAAAATGCATATTGGTAATAAAATATCGTACCCATAAAGAAAAGGATATATTCAAAGAGTTAGGGAAACTGACCAGAAAATAAACTTAAGTGCTTAAAAAAATTAAGTACTTTAGAAACTTTAACAGTTCTGTCTTTAATAAGAGCTTAATAAGATTGACAGTGCATCATTAAACGGCAAAACTAGATAAATTCAAAAGGAGCATAATTTTATCTTTTATTTCACGAGTGGGATTATAAAAATTTCTTCGGTAGGGAGGGGGGACGATGAAATGACAAATTTTACTTGATAATTTGAATACACAGTGCCCAGAAATTCAAGAAATTTAGGATCTTGGGGCGGTTGGACCCCAAGCCTCCTCACATACGCACGTTCCTGTCTGCAAGCTTGCAGCAAGTTTTATATAACATTATCTACCAAATCATTATTCGATACTATCTGCAAAGTTATAACAGCAAATATTATTTAAGTTATCTTTTCGATGGAGAAATGGCCTAATAATATCGATGTATCGAATATATCCAGGATCGTATACAAGAGGGACCTCGCCCCCTCCCGAAATCCAAAACTTTCCCAAATTTCAGGGTACTTCTAATTCCAATAATCAAATTTGAACACAACCTGGCTTCTAAAATTAACGGTCAAGTTTCTTGTGACATAACTCTTCTGAAAGTAAGTAGATTATTATTTTTTTTTAGATTCTGATTACTTGATTCAAAATATTATATTGATCACAAAATATTTAGGGGTTAAATCCATAAAATATTATGTTATCTTAGGATAGTCTAGGCTAATGCACCTGGTACCGGCTCTCTTTTTCCATTCTTGTGTAAAACTTATTGGGTGTAAAATAGCACATTTGAAGCTGCAACAGCCAAATTTTCTATTCCTTTTTTTCGAAACAGCAACATGCATAGAACAGCAACAGCAACAGACGAAACAGCCACTGGCATAGAAGCAACAAATGCTGATAGTAAGAAGTTGGACAATGTAAGAATTTGCTGTATACATATCATTAGCCAAAGTTGCTCTGCAACATTTTTCTGGGGAGGGGGGAGTGGAAATAAAAACTACTTTATTTACCAGAAAAGCACCATATTGTTGGTTTTTGATGGGAGGAGAGGACGATTCTCTCCATTCGATAAACAATTTTCCAATATATCTGATCCATCCCTTAAATTTCTATATTTTCAATGTGATTCACTTGTTTTACATTTTTCGCCTTTCAACCTCCCTATTCACCATGGTTCAGAAGCAACAATAATCCGAATCTGGATTTTGGACTGTAGGTGGGGGGAGGGGAGAGGTGGTAAGAATTATTAAGACTTAACTAGCAACTTATTTTTGCTTTTTTCATACCTTTTCTTGTATTCTTACTACCTAGTACCTGTTACTGGCATCAAGTTTTCAGTGGCACTTTTATAGACGTGATACCTAGCGCCAGAACACAAACTTTTATTTATTTTGGAGGAAATGGGGAGGGGGGGGGGTACTGGTACATTAATTACTTAAACTCTGAAACCATTATATCAGATGAAAATATTATTTACATTGATTTTATTGGCCCATTTCTGAATTTGCTTTGCCCATAAATTAAATTTCAATGGCAAGATTTAGCTAGCCCATGAAAAGATAAAAATAGAACTTCAATACGAAACAATTTCTTTCCTCTTGCAAAATTATAAAATTGAAAACAGGCTAGTCTCTTCAAATGATAAATAAAATTATATCGTAGGCAAATTTATGTACAAGAGAAAAGGGACATTTATCTGATAATAAATGGGCAAGGGCCCCAACAATTTAAATATATACAAATTACACATTTTCAAAATCTCAATTGTGTGAACTTTTTAATAGTATTAATTTTAAAAACTTTTTCAACAAGATACGTTTTTCAAAGAAAAGTAAAGAGCTCCATTAAGCCAAAAATGAGCAAAAATAAAGTCAAATAATCTTCCAAGCGTAAAACTACCACAAATCACTATCAGTAAATAAATAAAACCCAAAACGAACAGAAATTACAATAAATAGACTCAAACCGAGCAAAAATTAACATGAGCAGGGCTGATGACCCCTGTGCCTTCTCAAGACCAAAATACAATTTACGCTTTACAGAAAATAACAATCAAACAAATGACCGTGGATTGTCAGTTTAATTGACATATACCGACATTTCATCCTTAAGGTTTTGATAATTTTTCATTCATGAAAGTAAGAAATGTGAAAACCATTTCAAACACTTTCAATTTCGCATGAAATGAGCTGTTTTTGAAGCTTCTACGGCAACAAATGGCCATCTCAAAATTTCTATCAGACGCATTTCGGGAAATACGAGGTGTGTGTGTGTTTGGGGGGGGGGGGGTTACAACTCTCCAATCACTCTGAATCTTAAAAAGGGCACTAAAACTTTTGCTTACCAATCCAACGAGCCGTCTCCGAACTTCATACGATCACACTCTTTCTATATACCTTATATGCCCCCAGGGAATAACTTACAACCCTTGCCCTGAGGGCTGTCAGTGTGTGTGGGGGGGGGGGGAGGGTGGTGGGTTAGCATCCTCAAAGACATATTTTCCGGTTCTTTCAATTACTTTGAACAAAATGACTATCTCAAAATTTTGATTGGATGTGTTTGGGGAAATGGTGGTCGTGGGAGGGTTAGTTATATAAACTTACAACTCTTGCCCTGAGGGTTAGTTCCCTCCAATCACTTACAACTATTAATAAGGGCACTGACCCTTTCAATTTTCAATCCAATGAGCTGTTTTCGAAGTTTCTACGACAACAAATGGCCATCACAAAATTCCTATTAGATGAACTTCAGGAAAATACGAGGTGTGGGGGATATCCACCCTCCAATCACTCTGAATCTTAAATAGAGTTCTAGAACTTCTGATTACGAATCCAATGATCCTCCTCCGAAGTTTTTACGATAATCCTTTCTATAAAAACCTTTTATTCCTCCAGGACATAACTTACAATTCTTGCCCTGAGGGCTATGGGGGGTAGTCATCCTCAAAGACATATTTTCCGGAGCTTTCAATTAGGTTGAACAAAGTAGCTATCTTAAAATTTCCGTTGGAAATGTTTGGAGAAATGGTGGGCGTGGGAGGGGGGTTAGTTTCCCTCCAATCACTTTCGACTATTAAAAAGGACACTGGCCCTATTTTGAAACTATAAAAAAGACTATAAAAAAGGACACTGAAATTTTGAAGGACATTTCAAAATTTCTATCAGATGTATTTCGGAAAAATACGACGTGTGGGTGGGGGGGGGGGTATCCACCCTCCGATCATTCTGAATCTTAAGAAGGGCACTAGAACTTCTGATTACCAATCAGATGAGCCCATCCCGGAGTTTTTACAATCACCCTCTTCTATATATACCTTATGTCCCCAGGGCATAACTTATAACCCTTGCCCTGAGAGCTGTGGGGGGTTTGTCATACTCCAAGACAAAATTTCCGGACCTTTCAATTACGTTGAACAAAATGGCTATCTCAAAATTTTGACTGGATGTGTTTGGGGAAATGGTGGGCGTGGGAGGGGGGTTAGTTGCCCTTCACTCCCTTTTGACTATTAAAAAATGAACTAGCCCTTTTAATTTTCAATCGATTGGGCTCTTTTCGAAGTGCCGAACAAAATGGCCATCTCAAAATTTTTATCAGATGTAATTCGGGAAAATACAAGATGTGTGTGGGGGGGGGGGGGGGTATCCACCCTCCGATCATTCTGAATCACAAAAAGGGCACTAAAACTACTGATTAGCAAGGGTGAATACGATCACCCTTTCTAAATATAGCCTACCTTATATGCCCCCAGGGCATAACTTACAACCCTTGTCCTGAGGGCTGTGGGGGGGGGGGTGGTTGGGGTTGGCATCCTCAAAGACATTATTTCTGAATCTTTCAACTACGTTGAACAAAATAGCTATCTCAAAATTTTGAATGAATGTGTTTGGAGAAATAGTGGGCGTGGGAGGGGGGTTCAAATAGCGACGAAGACCACACTGCCTTTCCATAATAAACAAATAAGTAGAACAACAGGGAAATTTTTATATAAGACAGTGGAACGCAACTTTAAATGAATATTTCGACCCTATATCCAAGGGCCGTCCTCAGAAAAACAGACGAAGAGAATAAAAACAATATGAAAGAAACTTACATTAAAATTCATTCATTAAAGATAAAAAATGGTTTAAAAAAAAATGTTTTAAAACAGCCCTAATATCATTACTTCAAGGAAGTTCAACCAGGACTGGTATTCCAAACGAAATGGACAGAGAACAATTCATTCAGATGGAATTAAAATACTTACAGACAAGATTTTAAAGCTAATCTCGCCTTCTTGGCAGCTAACCTAGATGGTCTATTCGTAATAGGTTGACTGGAGTTATTTACTGGTTTTTTAATATAATTAGTTAAATCATTTTTAATTAGATTTGTGTATAGGGCATTAAGTGAATATTCCCCCAAATCTCTATTTAAAGAAATATTACTATTTATTTTGATTTCAATTGCCTCACGAACAACCTGTTTTATGCCTAAATCATTGCTAATAAGGCAAGTTTCTTCAAAAAGCATTTTATGACTAGGGTTATCATATATGTGACTGCTTAAAGCCGAATCGAGGGAAATATTTGTACTATTAGAATTTAAAGCTTTAGTTATGTCATCTTTGTGTTGTTGCAGGCGTTTCTCTAAATTTTGATGGGTTGTACCTACATAAAAATGACCACAGTCACATGATATTTGATAAACCCCTCTTTGGCGAGTAACTGGGGTTATATCTTTACCAGAATTTAAGAAATTCATGATTTTAAAATTATTTGTAAATACGACCTAAAAATTATTTTGTGTGCAAACTTTTTTTAAACTTGTAGTGACTTTTGGAATATATGGAAGGTAAATTATATTTGAGGGCTTGACGGGAACTTCACATTGCAAAAGACCCTTAAAGTACCAAGGACACCTTAAATGAAAACTAATTCATTAAATTGGTCAAGTGCAAACTTACACAGCCATATACGTCTTAAATTAGTGTGAAAAACCGATAATTCATTTTTTAAGGAAAAACATCGCCTGTTTACATAATGTATTCCAATACGAAAGTTCGTGGCCAATTTCAAAAATAAAGAATGTTCGCTGTTAAACAGCAGAAAATGACCAAAAAATAAATAAATCAGCATATAGCCTTAGAAAGTGTTGTTTTCTTGTATGTTCTGGTAAAACAGAAATCGGAACCTAGCTCAGCAAAGCTCTTTTCTTTGAAAAATACTTTTAAGGAATGCTTCTTGAAAAGAGCTTGGCTAGACTAGACCTAGTCTTGATGTTACTAGGATTTTTGGCATTCCAGGATCTTTTAACCATGAAGCAGTGTAAAGGTTAACATTAATGATTCTAAAAGAAAGTATCAATATATAGGCTACCCTATTGGTAGTTTTGCAGACCTAATGACTTCCACTGATAGCCTACCTTATGTAGGCTAAGGTAAGAAACCTAGTAGGCTGTGTGATTTGCTTGAATATTTTGATATAAATCTACCTCATAGTTACTATATAATAGTAGCATATACCTTTCATGCTTTTTTTATATTAGAAATACAAATTACTTGGGTGAGCACTGTTTGACTAGGCCTATTAAAGTCATTGGTTCTTTATACTCTAAGCAACAAATATTGTCATTTACTCTTATATACAAAGCACTATAAAATCGAAACAATAGGCAATATTGTGTTTCCTTTAAACATAGAGAATGATATAAAGTCTTCTGTATGACTTTTTAAACATCAAATTATTATAAAGAAACATGAATAAAGTTATACAGAAAGCTTTTTGGTTTTCTCATTTAATATATGATCCACTAAAATGTCATACAAAATAAATAACATTACCCCACTGATACATAGAGAAAACAACGAAGTCATACAGATGGCTTTTCATAGTTCCAATTGCAGTTCAGGCAACTTGGTGGTCACATATCAAACCTAAAACTTAGTCAACCTACCTGAGAATTTATGTGGCCAGGAAAATTAGGCTTAGGATGCTTCTTCATCAGCAAGTTCCATAGACATTGTCTGTTGTGAGTCAGCCCAAAAATCTTAGTCATCTCTATTGTAATTCAAGTAGACTTTCCAAGTAGGCCTGTCCGCCTAGAGTCTAAGGCGTTTTGACCAAGTTTTAGGATTAACATGACCACTAAGTCACCTGGATTTGCAGTCCTCAGTTAGAAAACCCAATCTATAAGCTAAGACAGTTACACTAAAACAGAATTAATTGAAAATTGGTTGACTGAAAAGTCGCCTGGCCTTGTGTGCAAACAAGTGGCATAGGGTCTACCTGCCTAAAGTCTTAGACAGGCAACCCAGTTTATAAGCTCAGACAGTTACACTAACACAAAATTGATTCAAAATTGGTTGAACCAACAAGTTGCCTGGATTTGCAGGTGAACAAGTGACATACGTTCTGACTGCCTCTAGTCTCAGGCAGCTCAGGGCAGCTGAGTTTTAGGACTAACATATGAACATCAAATTGCCTGGACTCACAGGCAAACCAGCAACAATAATAATAATCGATTGAATTTTCAGAACATATATCCTATAGGCCTTCAAAATTGGTTGACTGAAAAGTTGCCTGGCCTTGTGTGCAAACAAGTGGCATAAGGTCTACCTGCCTAAAGTCTTAGACAGGCAACCCAGTTTATAAGCTCAGACAGTTACACTAACACAAAATTCATTCAAAATTGGTTGACCCAACAAGTTGCCTGGATTTGCAGGTGAACAAGTGACATAAAGGTCTGCCTGTCTATGATCTGATGCAAGCGCAGCTAAGTTTTAGGGCTGACATATGAGCATAAATTACTCAAAGACAGACTAGCAGCAATAAACCTCCTGAACGGAATTTTCAGATCATATCTCCTATAGGCCTTCAAAAAATTATGGGTCTTTATTTATAAAATGAATACCACATTGTTATACTAAAGCAATACAGGAAAAAAACATACTCTTCTAATATCTGGGGAACATGCGAGAAGCGAAGTTTGGTTAATGCTAGAGAAATAAACAAAATAGGATAAAAATATAATAGTTTAGAAACAAATTTTGGCTGTATATTTGCACATTAGGGGGGTGGGGGTAAAGCATAGCATATAATAAATACATAACCTAAACTAACCTAGGTACCTTTTTTCCTCCTAAACACCAAAAAACTAAAGCTTGAATATAGTTCCTGGAGTGAGAAACCCCTTGTTTATAGAGCATAAGATAGGAAATTACTGGGTAATGTTATCTGTTCTTGGCTTTTCTCTAGTTGCATTCTTGCATGTTGCCTATATATTAGAACAGTACCAAAAAAAAATTTAGTGGAACAAAACAGGAATTATATTAAGAACAAAATTCGAGAGTCATGGCTTCTCTGAATGACAAATGTTGATTAAATAAAGCAATACTATTAGATCTTTATCTGTCATTGTTATTATGTAATATATATTATTGTATTTATGAATCATATACAATATATTATTGTATTGTTTGTACTTGCCATTGTACACTGTTTATTCTAATTCAGCATTAGGCCACATAATTTTGGGGTGCCAATTATTTGAGGGGGGAGCAGTTGCCTCAGTTAGACTGTGAAAAATACCTTCTTATTTCTATTTTGCTACTTTTTATTTTATCATGGCTAACTGGTTATTTTTGCCCCATTTACATTTTGAGGATTGGAATCGCTGACATAATTACCAGATACAAATCATCAGCACAACTGGGTTATATTTTGTTTAGTGATGAGCCTGAATAAAAGACTCTTACTTAGTTACTTCATAATAAATAAATTATTATGGTTATTAGACTCTGAAGTTGATACCACGAGCCTATGCTTTACCCCCCCCCCCCCCTAATATTGAAATATATAGCCTAAGTCAGCTTCAATCATTAGTCAGCTACATATGACATATTTTTCTCCTTAGCCAGTTATTTAAAAAAGCAACTTTTTGAGCATAGGGTTACTAGGTTTCTATGGGCTGTTCTGAGCCTTCTAGCCCCTTCATGGCTCAAAATTAATAGTCACTGTAAAGTGATTATTTAATTATAAAAGATCATGAAAAATAATCATTACTTTGAATTGTGATGAAACACTAAATTTTGTTGGAAACTGAAGTCTAGGCTATATACCAAAAATACGGTGTTGCTTTATAATTCGGGGTATATTTTTCACCATTATGGAAGGAGGGAGGGGGGGGGAGTCTTGATAAATTTAGCTATATATGGATTTGCAATGGAGTTCTGACTATACGTGTGTCTTATTTTTTAGGTCAGACCATCTTAATATTAAATTAGGCTAATCAGAAAACTTTGAATATAGCTTTGAACTTAGAAGCTTAATTTTTTTATAATGCCCTTTGCCTATCACAATTAAAACAGTTGAAATGGGTGACTTTGATATTGATTGTTTTTTTTTTTTTCTCTTTTGGATTCTTAAAAAGATATCTTGTATTAAAAACAGGTACTATCAAGGTACTATCACTTAAATATAATAGCTCCCTATACCCCCCCCCCTCTGGATACTATCTTGATAGGATACCGTCTGTGCTTTAAATAACAAAAATATTTAACTTATTCGCACCCCTTATTTAAAAAAAATCGAGGTATTATGATTTAAATATTATAGCTCACTACTCCCCCCCCCCCTCTCTGGATCCCACTTTGATAAAATACCATCTCTGCTTTAAATTAGAAAAAAAAAAATTTGGAGATCCCTGCTTTCAATAAAAAAAATTTTTACAAATTAACATATAAATGTAATACTTCCCCCCCCCCTCTGGATACCACATTCATAGGATTCTGTCTCAGATTTCATTAGAAAAATAAGTTAATTAATAATTAACTAGGTCACTATATGGTTCAAACAAACAAACAAAATAACGTTAAAAAGCTTAGTGTTCCTTGAAAAAAATTGAGGGTATGAGTAATGGGGTACAAAGACAACAACAAAAATGTCAAAATTACTCAGATATACCTCAAATTATTGGAAAACTGAGTCATAGATTTGCCGTGGCATTCAATAAGATTCAAAGAATACAATTAAAAGGGAGCACACACAAAAGCCAAATTAGGCCAGTACCCTATGAGAAATTGCAAAATACCCAAGACAATGAACAAGTCCTAATGGGGGGCCTTGGGTCTATCACAATATTTCAATGGTTTCCTAGGGAATTTGATATCATTTTCTTCTGTCTCCATTTTAAATGAAAAAAATAATTAACGTTTTGGCATCCCCGCTTTCAATAAAAAAATGAGGTATTATCATTTAAAAATGATAGCCCCCTATCCCCCCTCCTATAGGCAATAATTTACAATTTATTTTTGAATCATATTTTTTAGGTAAATTCCAGTTAAATATTTAATTCCTAAAACTTGTTCATAGCTTAGTCTATAGCTAAATTTGTCACAATAGAATGTTTTTTTTTGGGATTCAACTTGAAAATAAAATTCTTGACTACAAACGATGTAAGAAATAGCAATTGGGAAACTGCATTCGAAATGATTTGAACTCATTTCATAAAGATCCTGTTTTTTGTCAACATATGAAGAACTGTGTATATTGCAATATTTGCAATTGCATCTGTCTATTTTTTATGCAAAGTAACAAAAGAGACGAAAATTAATGAACAAGAGAGTAGTGAATAATTATGGTATGCCAAGTAATATTTGGCAGGGAAAGTCCCTGGTGATAAATCGCTAGGGGTGGCACCGTGAATGCGTGGTTTTGGGGGATTCGGGGAACCAAATTTTTTTTCGGGGTGACGCATAGATTTTCGGGGAAATACCCGAAAATTCGGGGATAGTGGAAGCCCTGCTTGATTTCTAATCAGGAAAATCGAAATACTAAACCACACAAGAAGGAAAAACTCCGAATTTGCGGTTGACGCAATAAAGAATTGCCGCAAAATTAATTTGAAATCGACCGAACGCCGCCGCCTCTGTCGGCAGCGGTGTGCCTGCGGCGCGCCGTTGGCGTTACGACACTTCGGTGGCGCCAGGCCTCTCGTCGGCGGCGTTTGGTCGATCCGCCGGCGCGGCGTCGGGGTCTAGCTGGAACAAGTATCCTGAAATGGTATCTTGCATACCATCTAGCGCTTGGTCATCATCAAAATATTTTCTGACACATCAGAATAGTCACTTTCGGAACTTGAGGTCATATTTTTTCACAAAATGTATTTTCACTAATATATATATAACAATCAACAGATTTTGTAAATTTGAATTTTCACAAATGAAAAACAGTGTCGGATTCGTAGGAAATAGTTTTCGCTAATATTATTCAGCTCCGAAGTTTATCGTTGTTTTATTATTGACAACACTGTTTTGCGAATTTATTCAAACTAAAAATGCTAATAGCAGCTAAACAAAAACTCGTAAGAAACCCGGATTTTCAGGTATGAATAGACCTAAAATAGATTAAGAGGGCTAAATGTGTTTTAATTTTGGTGTCCTTGGTACTTTAACTTTACGGGAGTGTCTTGCCAATCTTCGGCTAATTGTATTGTTAATAAAGACAATAGGATAACCGTTTCCAAAAAGTATGTCTCTAATAAAATTTAGTTCATCTGCGATGTAAGATTCAGAGCAAATGTTTAAGGCACGGTCAACAAGAGATGTAACAACACCTCTTTTAACTTGTGGGGGTTGATTGGATTTAAAATGTCGATATTTGTTATTTTGTGTGGGTTTTCTGTAAATTGTAAAATTCAGTTTATCAATGTCGCAAATAATTAAAACATCCAGAAACGGTAATTTATTTGCATTTTCAATTTCTAAGGTAAATTGTAAATTTCGGTCACATGTATTAAGGTGATCTAGAAAGCCCCTAAGTTCATTTTCCCCATAATTCCAGAGCGATATTACATCATCCATATAACGCCCCTAATAGACATGTTTTAAAAATATGAATTTAAGGCCCAATTTTCAAGATGTTCTACATAAATGTTCGCTAATAACCTGGATAGCGGTGCTCCCATAGGGAGACCATTTTTTTGTTGATTAAAAAGAAGTACAGAACTGAAAATACATTGAATACTTATTACAAATTTCGACTAGGGACATTAAAACCTCACAGTCTATTCCTGTTGTGGAATCTTCAATTAAATGATAATTTTCTTCTATTTTATTTTAATAACTGCTCAGATATTGCTACATCAATATTTGTGTACATAGAAACTATGTCAAAACTACTTACCATTGTATTTTCTGAAATGCTTGCACTTTTAAGTTTTTCTACTAAATCTACCGAATTACATATGTACGATTTTTGGGAATAAAGTAACGGTTTGAAGGCTGTACATAACCACTTTCCAATATTGGAAGAAGGGGCTTTCGTACATGCTACAATTGGCCTTAAGGGAATACCTTGCTTGTGTAATTTCGGTAAACCGTAAAACTTTGGGCAAAAGCTACCTCGGGGGAGAAATTCATAATATAATTGTGGGGTGATTTTGCCATTTTGTTTTAGATTCTTTAGTTCGGTTATAATTTTAAAAAACAAGTTTAAAAAAAGTTTGCACACAAAATAATTTTTATGTCGTATTTACAAATAATTTTAAAATCATGAATTTCTTAAATTCTGGTAAAGATATAACCCCAGTTACTCGCCAAAGAGGGGTTTACCAAATACCATGTGACTGTGGCAATTTTTATGTTGTTAGAACCAATCAAATTATAGAAAAACGCCTGCAACAACACAAAGATGACATAACTAAAGCTTTAAATTCTAATAGTACAAATATTTCCTTCGATTTGGCTTTAAGCAGTCACATATATGATAACCCTAGTCATAAAATGCTTTTTGAAGAAACTTGCCTTATTAGCAATGATTTAGGCATAAAACAGGTTGTTCGTGAGGCAATTGAAATTAAAATCAAAATAAATAGTAATATTTCTTTAAATAGAGATTTGGGGGAATATTCACTTAATGCCCTATACACAAATCTAATTAAAAATGATTTAACTAATTATATTAAAAAACCAGTAAATAACTCCAGTCAACCTATTACGAATAGACCATCTAGGTTAGCTGCCAAGAAGGCGAGATTAGCTTTAAAATCTTGTCTGCAAGTATTTTAATTCCATCTGAATGAATTGTTCTCTGTTCAATTCGTTTCGAATACCAGTCCTGGTTGAACTTCCTTGAAGTAATGATATTAGGGCTGTTTTAAAACATTGTTAAAAAAACCTTTTAGTTTTAATGAGTGAATTTTAATGTAAGTTTCTTTCATATTGTTTTTATTCTCTTCGTCTGTTTTGCTGAAGACGGCCCTTGGATATGGGGTCGAAACATTCATTTAAAGTTGCGTTCCACTGTCTTATATAAAAATTTCCCTGTTGTTCTACTTCTTTGTTTAATAGGGAGGGGGGTTAGTTACCCCCAAATCACTTTCGGCTATTAAAAAGGGCACGAGCGCTTTCAATTTCCAATCGAATGAGCCCCTTTCTAAGTTTCTACGACAACTCCTTCTATACGAAGGAGTTGCCCCGGTCAAAAAAAAAGAACAAAAAATAAATAAATAATACATTGTGCCCACATCGCTCTTTACTTAGGCAGCACTATTGCGCTGCCTATGATATGCTTCTTGAATGCTAGTACATTATAAGCCACATTATTTAAATTATGTAGACATTCCAAATATATAGAAAATTTTAAGTTTAATTTTACCCATCAAAAGCTACGAACCTGAGAAAATTTGCCTTTCCTCAACCTTCACTCTTGACGCTAAAGCTTGGCTTTTGTCAGATTATCTTTAAGAAAGGCTGCTCGAAGACAAGGGTTGTTGAATTTGAATGAAAAGTATTTTTAAAGAACTCTAAAACTTTAGCGTAAAGAGCAAGGGTTGAGGAAGAGACAGCCCCCTCAATTACGGAATAATTTTGGATCGTTTTAAGCTTTAATGTTGCTCCTTAATTTCAGTTGAGAAAACTTGCTGTTTTATTCAATTTCTGACCATTTTTCAAATAATTCCAGGAAATTCCCTTCCCTCCTCCCCCATGTAAATGTTCCCCCAGGAAAACCCCCAATGGAGACCTGTTTTTTTACATGATGTTTATTTGAAGTCCAAGTCATTGTTTGAAGCGGCCGATAGGTGCTACACTTCCTAACACAAGGTAAGCTAGAACGGAATGATAGTGCAAAAATATTAAAAAGTTCAAAAACATTAAAAAGTACAAAAAAAGGAAAGAAAAAGTGGGTTTAAAGAGAAAGAAAAACCTTTTGTAAAGCAAAATTAGATATAAATACAAATACAAAAAGTCAATATAGTAAATACAAATAAAAAAAGTCAATATAGTAAATACAAATACAAAAAGTCAATATAGATTATATTTTTTCCAAAGGAATCATTTTCTTAGTCATCCTAAGAGTGAATGACAAAGATAATGAAATCAAATCAAAGTTTTATTAAAGTTTCTATAATCAACTTCACAATTTTGTTGGATAATGTTAGCGGCCTTTTTTTTTCTCAGAACAAGATATAGCTCCCCATTAGTTTCCCATAATCTTAGGCACATTCACAAACGAAATTGTTACTTATTATTGTAGTTGTGCAAATACAATGAAGCCCATTCATCGATAGCACATAAAACCTCTGAGTTTTCCTTATTGCATTGATTTTCTATTGATTGTAGTTGTGCAAACGCAATGACCTTACCTTGTAGCAGCATAACCGTGGTACTTCTAGCAAAATCAAATTAATATATTTTTAAAGAAATATATTTAAATATATATATATATATATATATATATATATATATATATATATATATATATATATAAATATATTTATATAATATAAAATTTATATGTATTTTATATATAAAATATATATTTTATATATATATATATATATATATATATATATATATATATATATATATATATATATATATATATATATATATATATATAATATTTGTTCTTTCAAAAAGTCGAGTTAGAAACCCAAAGTATTTTAGAGATAACTGGTGACTGTAGATTGTAGAGAGATATAAATAACAAAAACTGAAAAAAAAGCTTCAGATAACGGCAGAGGACTCGCCATTCTAGCATACTGCAAATTGTTACATATCTTCTACCTTAGCATAATCAAAGAGATATGTTTACCGGTGAACCTGATCTTTGTTCTTCTGAAGGGCTCTAATTTTGAGATCAATTGCTTTTTCTTCTTCTTGTAGTGCTTCTATATGGCCAAGAGACGTATACAACTCTTTTGATGTATTTAATAACCTCCTAGTTGTATCAAAGTTGGAGGCCAAACCTCCTACTTTAAGACCATTGTCTCCTGAATAGACGTTATTTGCTAATATGAATGTATTAATTGGATGCATTAGTCTCCTCTCTGAATTATGACCAAAGTCTGTAAAGCATAACTTTATAAGGTTCAATAAATTTTGGTACTAGCGCACGAGGGGAAGAGAACTATAGAAAGATAGAAGGAGAGAGGAAAGGATTAATGGAAGCAACCTGATAAAAATGAATACGTCATAGACGAAAACAACTGAAGTTTATATAAATGGGTGCTTTAAATCCAGTGCTGATATATCAGACTGCACATTGAAACTGTAATGAGGGATCGGATGCACAGAGAAAATTAACCTCATAGGCTTCTTTTGTCGAAATTTATTTTTTGCAGTTGCAAATACTCTAACATAAAAATGATTTATATATAGATAGAAAAAGGTAATAAAACAAGAGCAATGGCGTGTAGTCATGAACAGTGTGGGGAATAATACTTCCCCTTCACTAATATATTGTAAATCTGAAAATAAAATGTCCGACGGCTGCTCGGCCTTTCCGTAAGATGGCTAAATGCACATTACCAGAGACTGTCATAAAATGATATGCATTAATCTACTAAAAACTTTTTCTTTACTTTGACAGTTATTAGAAAAACAAAAAATACCTTACCAACTCCCGAATAAAGCATACCTGGAGATGTTGGAGACAGCAGTATAGGAATTGCTTATTTTTGGATTGTGGTTTTACTTTTCTCCATGTGGTGCTTTTCATTTTTTATGTTTCATTTTCTTTCATTCTAATGTGGAAATAAACTTTTCCACACTATAACAAAGAACGATACTTGTCATCTTTTTTGCAATTCTACGTTTGCGCTCCGATTCAAATTTCAATAGATTTTGTTACCAAAGAGCCTATTCAATCTTACCTTCTGTAGTGAATATTCGCCACAAATAGTAAAAATTATGTGTTTTATTTTCCTTATAAAGCATCACCCCCTTTTATTATCCAGAAAGCGGCCCTGCTTCCTTATTCTTCAAAGTCACCGCATGGCATGGATATATATATATATATATATATATATATATATATATATATATATATATATATATATATATATATATATATATATATATATATATATATATATATATATATATATATATATATATGCTATCTTTATAAACGAGCAATAATTGTATATTATAGTCTTAATTTTAGAAAAAACCTATTTATGTGAGTGACGTTATTTTTATATAGTATAGTAATTGTAGTTTATATAGTAATATAGTTTATATAGTAATTGTAGTATAAGAATATTAATTTTAGAAAAAAGCTATTTATGTGAGTGACGTTATTTTTATATACATCAGTATTGCAATGACGTTGCCACATGCTTAAAGAGCAAAAACTAGTATTTGCAAAAATATTTGTATACATTCTATAACAATTCCAAAATCTTAAAAAAGAAAACCAAAAGTTTGAACCTTAGTAGATATCGTTGTTGGAAATCGGACTTGCTGTAATCATCAAATATCTTTGAATAGACAGCTGTATGAAAAGACATTAAATTGCCTAAAAAACAAAAAACTGGTAATTGCAAAAATATTTGTATATATTTTTGCAAGGGATTACAACAATTCCAAAACCTTAAAAAAGAAAATCAAAAGTTTGAAGCTTAGTAGAATCGTTGTTAGAAATCGGACTTGCTGCAATAATCGAACATCTTAGAATAGACTTTAGTATGAAAAAACATGTAATTGCGTAAAGAGCAAAAAACTGGTAATTGCAAAAATATTTGTATATATTTTAACAAGGGATTATAACAATGAACAAGGGATTGTATATATTTTAACAAGAGAATCAAATTTCTTTAAAAAGACACAGAATTGAAACATATTAAATTGCGTAAAGAGCAAAGCCCTGGTAATTGCAAAAATATCTGTATATATTTTAACAAGGGATTACAACAATTCAAAAACCTTAAAAAAGAAAACCAAAAGTTTGAACCTTAGTAGAAATCGTTGTTGGGAATCGAACTTGCTGTAATAATCAAATATCTTTGAATATAGAGCTGTATGAAAAGACATTAAATTGCCTAAAGAATAAAACGCTGGTAATTGCAAAAATATTTGTATATATTTTAACAAGGGCTTACAACAATTCAAAAACCTTAAAAAATATAACCAAAAGTTGAAGCTTAGGAGGAATCGTTTTAGAGAATCGGACTTGCTGTAATCATCAAATATCTTTGAATAGAGAGCTGTATGAAAAGACATTAAATTGCCTAAAGAATAAAACGCTGGTAATTGCAAAAATATCTGTATATATTTTAACAAGGGATTACAACAATTCCAAAACCTTGAAAAAGAAAACCAAAATTTAACAGCTTAGTAGAAATCATTGTTAGAAATCGGACTTGCTGCAATAATCGAACATCTTTGAATAGACTTTAGTATGAAAAAACATGTAAAAACCTATAAGCATATAAACGAGGTGTATTATGCAAAAAAGAAGCGGCAAGCTCAGCCAGTTCATGCTGAAGATACTTCAACGAGTCACACGACGAAAAAAGAGAGGAAAGTTTATAACGATGGTTTTGATGACGATAATCATGACTACATTATTCGACACGGGGAAAAGTTCCTGGATAGATATGAAATCGATTCGCTGATTGGTAAAGGATCTTTTGGCCAGGTCGTGAAGGCGTATGATCATGAAGAAGGATGCCATGTTGCAATAAAAATAATAAAAAATAAGAAGCCCTTCCTTAGTCAAGCGCAAATTGAAGTCAAACTTCTTGAAATGATGAACAAGGCAGATTTAGAAAATAAATATTACATAGTTCGATTGAAGCGTCATTTTATGTGGCACAATCACTTATGTCTCGTATTTGAGCTACTTTCTTACAACCTGTACGACCTGCTTAGAAACACCAATTTCCGTGGCGTTTCATTAAATTTGACGCGAAAATTTGCTCAGCAGTTGTGCACCGCCCTGGTGTTCCTAGCGACTCCTGAGCTGTCAATAATACATTGTGATTTGAAGCCAGAGAATATTTTGCTATGTAACCCGAAGAGATGTGCAATTAAGATTGTCGATTTTGGAAGCTCCTGTCAGCTTGGACAAAGAATACATCAGTACATTCAGTCGAGGTTTTACCGATCACCAGAAGTCCTATTGGGGATACCATACGATTTGGCCATTGATATGTGGTCACTAGGTTGTATACTTGTCGAAATGCACACCGGTGAACCGCTTTTCTCGGGGACCAATGAGATCGATCAGATGAATAAAATCGTAGAAGTTCTCGGAATGCCCCCTAAACAGCTGTTAGATACTGCCGCTAAAACCAGAAAATACTTTGACAAGATGCCAGATGGCTCTTATGTTCTTAGAAAGTCAAAAGACGGCAAAAAATATAAACCTCCTGGCACAAGACGATTGCACGATACAATAGGAGTGGAGACGGGAGGTCCAGGTGGAAGAAGACTTGGAGAACCTGGGCATGGAGTCCAGGACTATCTTAAATTCAAAGATCTGATATTGAGAATGCTGGACTTTGATCCGAAAACTCGAATTACTCCCTATTACGCCCTACAGCATAATTTCTTTAAAAGAACTTCTGACGAAGGAACGAATACTGGTGTAGGTGGATCCACGAACGTTAGCCCAGCGATGGATATTCAAGGAATTCCGGGAATGCAGCCAGGACCTTCCAATGTTCCTTCTGGCACCAGCTTGACTCAAGTAACCTCTTCTGGTGGCTTGCCTGGATCTCTTTCGTCAGCCGTCTCCACTATGAATCAAAGTTATCTCCCGATCTCTCCTGCACCAGGCATTGGTAGTGGATTATCAAGTCGAGCTCGATCTGATCCAGTACAGCTTCTACAATTCACTTCAGCCGCCGGGTATAATATTGCCATACCCACAGCTATGGATTGTGACCCCCACAGACCAACTATACAATGAGTGATTGGGCATCCCCACCCCCAAGCGAGGTCACGTTACTCGCAACCAGGGCCTCTACCAATGGACCCATATATTCCTACAACCGAGCCACCGATATACCATAATCAGCCGGCTTATGCGAACCTAAGTGGACTACCCCAGAGTGTTTCTTCACCCTCGTATTTTGGTAGTAGTGCTTTTAATTTCCAAGTGGGTGGTCAAAATCAGGGACAGAATAACGGTGAAGAACTAATGCATGATGTTATTATACAGACAAATCCCTTGACCAGTCATGGATAGAAATAGGCGAGTTTTATGCATTTTTGGCCGATTGAAAATGCATGTTTTGGACCTCTTTGAGACGACCAGTATTGCTCAATATAGTGATTTGAAGAGAATGTGTATTGTCAACCCTGGTTTGTCTAGCATTCGTAACTTTGTAATCTTTTATTCTTCTATTTGTTTTGAATAGTTTTCAGGAGTGTAAAGGTATCTAGATTAAGTTTTGTTATACGCCGTGTCAAACAATGCGGAAATCCTAAAACTACTAAGTAACTACATAATGTTTGTGCACCAAAAATTGGTTTCTATACTTAAAAAAAAAAAACACAAAAAAAACGGAAAATATCCTTATCATACCTAAACAGTACTGGTAATGAAAGGCCTAGATACCCCGACCTCGACTCTGCTTTCTTTTAAACCCATATCTAGGGTTCTAAGTTATTTTTAACTAGAATTAGTTCATGTTTATTAGTACTCAAAAAAGGATGTTGTTTTTTTTATGCTAATTATAATCACCATGAAAAATAATTTATTTGGTGCTTGTTTCTTCTCTGCAGCATCTATTAACTCGGATACCAAACTTTTTCTTTTTTCTATACATATTTGCTCATCAAAATTTTCAAATTTCAGGCGCAGAAATTGAAAGAATTGCAACAACTGTGATTTTATTACTGCTATTATTATTACTGAAAACTAGTTAGGATGAATTTACCCATAGGAAACAGTACAATATAGATTTAATATTCCTTCATAGTAGAAACTCTGCTATCAGTGGCAATTATGTTTTCATTAGAAATTGTTACTGCTCTTCTTTTATTTTTGCGGGAGGGGGTGTTCATTGTCGTCATTTTAAAGTATGAATTTTGTAAGATCGAAATGGTTATGATCAACTAAAATACCGTACCTAAAAAAAATTTTTTCCACGTGCGTTAATTCACCTGTGCAATGGACACAAAATATGAAACAAAAAATGTTTCTTACAGGGGCGTCACGTATTGCCGGAAAGGGGTGGGGGCTCCAATACTTTCAGCCAGTCGGTAAAATAATGATTTTTTTTTAGGTAAATAGGCCGATGGAAATAAATTACGCCAAAACAATGGAAGAATATCGGTCTCATTCAGGAGAAAAATATTTTAATAGTAATATCAACCAAATCAGTAAAAAAAAAATGACCAACTAATCGGTAAATCCCGGTAGGAAGGCGCGGACCAAGGGAGGACCCGGTCTCTGGGGATCTTGAAATATAGCTGGAGCACCCACGTCTGGGGGCCATAAGTTCAGGCGGAGGAGGTGGAAGGACCCTCTGATGTGCACTGGGTAGGGCCCATCGGCGTATGGATACGTCCCACCAGTTACAAACCTTCTCCCAGCAATGGGAAAATTGCAGGTGATGCAGGACGCCAGAAAGGTGCATTATCGGTAGTAGATATAGCCGGCCCCTGCTAGGGATGGAGAGGAGTGGCTTACCGCCGTCCTGAAATTAGCCAAGAAACCTCTTTTCCTATAAAATATGAAGTACAAACGATCAAGAACGAGAACCAATACTACCGCGTCCGGGGAAACCGACGAAGTTACCACGTCCGGGGCAACCGACGAAGTTACCGCGTCCGGGGCAACCGACGAAGTTACCGCGTCCGGAAAAACCGACGAACTGACGACCCAGAATCTCCCTTTAACAATGTTGACAACTCCAAACCCGGAGGCTGTGCTTTCTCCTAAATTGATTTTATCTGTTGGAACCCTGAACGTTTGCTAAACAAGGCAAAATAGATCTTGTCCTAAATGAACTAAACCGATATAAATGGGATTTTGTGGGAATTTCAGAAACATATCTCCCTAGCACCGGCGAAGAAAGGATCGGCAACACCAGTCTGATAGTGTCTGGGAGAACCGATGGCGTCCATCGCCAAGGTGTTGGCTTTTTGATGTCGACTAAGGCACGAAGATCCCTGATTTCCGTAACGCCTGTGTCAGAGCGGTTGATTATGATACGAATGAAGGGATCCCCGATCAACATCACGATCATACAAGTCTACACTCCTGACTCCAGCAAACCAGATGACGAGTCTGATAATTTCTACCTTCAACTGCAAAGTCTAATTGACGCAGTTCCTAAAAAAGAGCATATTGTTGTTATTGACGACTTCAATGCTATTGTTGGTAACGATTCTGCTCGAAATGAAGATGTTATGGGTAAATTTGGCCTTGGACGATTTAACAAGAGGGGCGAACGCCTCATTGAATTTTGCAGAGACAGTGATCTAGCCATTACCAATACTCTCTTCAAACATAGAGAACGTCGTAAGGCGACATGGACTTCGCCGGATGGAAAAACCCGTAATCTTATTGATTACGTGCTCGTCTCTAGGCGGTGGAAATCATCCGTGCTAGATACTGTCACCCACGCAGGTGGCGATTTTAACAGCGACCATTCCCTGGTTATGTCTGCACTAAAGATACGCCTAAAATCTTCCGCAGAGCTGAATAATAGACCCGGTCGTTTCAACACACATCTTCTCAAAGACCATCAAATCCGCCAGACCTACATCGATGAAGTGTCTACTCAAAAATCAGACCTTCTTTCTAATATTCCTGTTACTCTATCTAAAGAGGATATCGATAAACTGGTCACGGACTCCTCTAAGATCATCAGCAAAGTAGCGATGTCCGCCCTAGGAACCAAAAAGGGTGATAAAAAGCCTTGGATAACAAATGAAATTATTTTATTATGTACTGAGAAACGAAAACACAATAACAGGTCAGACAGAGAGAGCAGGGACAGATATAAGCAGTTGAAGCGTGCTGTAGAAAAAGCCACCCGTAGAGCCCATCGCACCTACATTAAAGACAAATGTGACCAGTGTGAGGCTGATTTTAAGAGAGGCGATTCATACTTCATGTATAAGAGAGTTCGTGAGCTAACAAGCAAGAAAAGCCTCAGTTCTTGTACACTGCTAGATAAAAATGGCTCTCAGATACAAAGCACAGAAGGTATCCGATCGAGATGGATGGAGCATTTCAAAGAAAAGCTTAATCCTGATATCTTTCCAAACTCTGCTGTCCTGGACCTCTTGCCTGTTACTGTCTCAGATCCCAGCCCACCTCCTCTCCGTTCTGAGGTCGAAGATGCCATCCAAGCGCTGAAGACTAACAAGGCCCCTGGCCCGGACGGGATACAGGCATAACTGCTGAGAGTCCGGTGTGAACCACTTATAGATCTTTTCCACAAGATTGTATCCGGTGCCTGGCAAAAGAGCCATTTCCCAACTTCTTGGTGCGAAGCCACAATTGTTCCACTGCACAAGAAGGGGTCAAAGGCAGTATGTGATAATTACCGTCCTATTAGCCTAACAAGTCAAACTGCCAAGATCTTCACCCAATTTATACTCCAACGAATCAGAGCTGTGTCAACCTTAGTCATCCATGAATACCAAGCCGGGTTTTACCCTGGGAGATTGACCTTTATCAAATTTTCAATGTTCGCCAAATTTTAGAGAAATATCTGGAATTTGGTCGCGACCTGTATCAGCTCTTCATCAACTTTAGGCAAGCATTTGACCTTATTTGGAGAAATGGCCTATGGCATATCCTCCTTTATTACGAAATCCCACGAAACCTAGTAGTTCTTATCAAAGATATGTACTCAAAATTTGGGAGTCGTGTCATGACTAGTGAAGGTCTCACTGACAGTTTTCAGACTTCCACAAGTGTCCTTCAAGGATGCCTTTTGTCTCCAGAGCTGTTTAACCTCTTCCTCAAAGCAGTCTTATCCCTGGTGGAGACAACTTGTGGCGCACATATAGGTGGTGTTCAGATAGATAAGCTAGCCTACGCCGACGATATCGACGAAATGGCTGAAACACCCGAGGATCTACAAGCCGTTCTTAACGACGTCTTCGAAGCCACTAGTTCTTTTGGAATGATCATAAATGTATAAAAAACAAAGGCTATGTGCTGCTCACGAAAGCCACAGGATACAGTTAAACCAGACCTGAAAATTAATGGAGAGAGTATCCAGTGGGTTGACGAGTTCCCTTACCTCGGTAGTCTGATCACCAGCGACAACAGTCCATCAAAAGACATTAAAAGACGTCTCGCCCTCGCGAGTTCCAGTTTCAAGGCCCTTATGCCCATATGGCGAAGCAAGGATTTGTCTCTGCGGCTTAAGACACGACTTTTTGATACCCTGATCATCCCCATCGCAATCTACTCATGTGAAACATGGACACTGAAGGTAAATGACAACCGTCGACTTGCAGCATTTGAAACTAAGTGCCTCCGCCGCATCGGCGGGATCACTTACCTTGATAGAATCTCAAATTTCGAACTTCTCGAGCGCCTTAAAGTACAACAAACAATTCTCATGAAGATCCAGCTCCAGCAACTTCGATGACTCGGTCACGTACAACGGATGAGTCAGTCCCGTCTCCCAAAAATCACCTTCAAAGGCCAAATTCACGGTTCTCGTCCTCGCGGTCGTCTCCCAAAAAGGTGGAAGGAAAACTTTGCACCTCACCACCTCTCGGACCTTCTTCGCCTAGCAGAAGACCGTGAAGCATACAAAAGGCACATCCACGCCATTACGAAGAAAGAGGCCCCAAGACGACCTTCAAGGACGGATGGGACTTAAGTCAAGAAGTAAAAGACTGGATTTTGCCCTACATTTTGTTGGCGTCGAAGATTGTGATCGAAATAACGTAATATTTCTTTCTTCTCCGCTTTCATTTTTGATTCGTTCTGATTTTCACTGTCTTTTGTCTTCTAGCAGCAAAATTCTTTGTTCTTCACTTTCATTTTGATTCGTTCTACTCCTCGTTGTCGCATGTCTTGCAACCGCATATTTCTTTGTTCTTCACTTTTATTTTTGACTCGTTGTAATTATTGCTGATGCAAGTATTCTAATCGTATATTTCTTCGTTCTTCGTTTTCGTTTGTCATCATTTTAGACATTTTTTTCAATACCCTTTACCTTAGCTGCTCGGATTGGTCTTGTCACATCTGATGGTCTAGATTGTTACATTTTTCCTCCAGGCATTATGAAACTCTTAAAACGGCTTTTGTAAATAAGCTAATTACACCTGGTATTTTATACTTAGTTCTGTTCCTTTTATAATGTTGCAAGCGCCATAGATATAAAAACGATACGTTCACTCATGAGGACGGGGGGAATGATATAATTTATTCTCTTGAAATATACTTATAAATACGGCATCAATCATATGATTTTTCTTGTAAATCATATATTTTTGGTGTAATTTTTTGCCTGCATCATAGACACTAAAAACGATACAACCACGACTGAGGCAAATATGACTTATGCATGCTCTTGAAATATGCTAAAAAAATATGACGTAACTCGCAGGCTTTTTTCCCTCAAAATTAAGACTAATAACGATTTTGATCAAACTCGTGACCTATATAGATCGTTTTTTTAGGCCAGAAAATCCCGGGATGCCAGTTTTCCCCAAAAAATATGAAGCCACGTATTTTTTGTACCGGGCCCCGGGACGGCTACGTGACAGGCTTGTATATATATATTCTCATTGTCGCTTGTCTACTAACCGCTGACAATCGTCAGCTTGATGTCATGACGTCCCCGTAGGTTCGATAAAAACATCATGGAAAAAACAAAAATTATTCCTTAAAGCACCTCATAATGAAATTTGCACCTCAGTGAAACTGAGGTTAAAGTCCTTCTCTAATATTTTATAGCTGAAGTTAACTGAGGTTAAAGTACCTCAGTGAAATTTGTTAACCAAATAATCTCTATACCTGCAGGATAACTTCATTTCTTCAGACATCATAGCTATCTGGATTTACTAATGACGTTGTGGGATGTAAAGTTATTTTAGTTTTGTGGCTGGTTAAAAAATAGGTATGTGTATCTAGATTTACAGGTTAGCTGATTCCCTTTTCCCAATTTGCATTATGTACTGAGATCAAAGACGTTTTGATATATATATATACATATATACAAATATATATATATATATATATGTATATATATATATATATATATATATATATATATATATATATATATATATATATATATATATATATATATATATATATATATATATATATATATATATACATACAGTAGACTACTAACAAACCCCTATCAGCCCCCCCCCCATCCATACAAAAAAATAGAACAGTTTTCTAATGCCTTAATTGCACATGCAATGACGTGACATAGGAGGGACACAAGAGGGACATTTTCTATGGCTGCGTAATTGTTATACACATCATAAAAACTGATACTCTAATACCTTAAAAAATAGCTTAAATGGTTCTAGCATAAATAGCAATCAAACATAATCCATTAGTTCTAACATAAATAAAAATGATAGAGTCCTTCTCTAATATTTTATAGCTGGTTAGAAATCTCACGAGATTTTAACATGAACAGCTTCTCACTTGCTTCGTTTGAGCCTGAGAGTTTTTGCCACTTAAAGAGCTTTTAAAAGCGTATATCCGATGACGGAGTTGCTCGTGCCAAAATAAGAAATCCAAAATAAGTTGTTCATTTCTTGCTATTAATTAAAAAAAACTTTCCGAAAAATAAGTTTTTTCAAAGAAAAGTAAAGGCCATTTTAAACTTAAGCTCAGTAGATACAAACCTGTTAAAATTCAAACTTAAAACGACCAGAAATTACTATTAAAGAATAAATGAAACCCAAAACGAACAGAAATTAAATAAACAATCATAGCAAAAAACATACAACAAGAAATAATATAAATGAATAAATAGATCTTAAAGCTATTAATTCTTAGATTGAATATGAAAATCAAGCTTAAAACGAAAACAAATATTTTGCTATTAAAGTATAAATGAAACTTAAAACGAACAGAAATTAAATAAACAATCAATGCGAACAAACATACAATATATATTAATGTAAATGAATAAATAAATCTTAAAACAAGTGAAACCTAAATTGAATATGCAAATCAAGTTTGAATCGAATAAAAATAACTACAAACAAGAGTTTGGGTATCGTCTCACTGCAGAAGCCTAAAACCTAATGCGTCATTGGCGCTTTACTGAAAACAATTCTTTGAAATATTTTCACTTTTGTAACTTTAAGAAATCAAAATTAGTTAAGATTTTAGGGAATAAATATCAGCATATGTATATTAAATTGACAATGCACATTTGTTTTACAGTAAATTCCTTTGAATTTTTTTTCAGTAAAGTACAAATTATTTTCTGGCTTTTAGAAAGCATAGGGGTTTTGAACCCTACTCACATTAATTTAAGCTCGTTTTGAGTTTGACTCTAATATTCATTTTAATTTTTGTTTGTTTTGGGTTTCATTTATTTATTGATACTGATTTGGGGTAGTTGTATTTGGGGAACTTGGCCGCAGCATCTACCACCTTTTCATAGACTTTAAACAAGCTTTTGATCGGATATGGAGAGAAGGTCTATGGCACATCCTTCTTCACTTTGGCATCCCATCCAACCTGATCTCGCTGATCAAAGACATGCATATGAAGTTCAGTAGCCGCGTCATGACTGGACAACGACTTACCGATAGCTTCAAAACCCCTACCGGAGTACTTTGAGGTTGTCTAATATGACCGGAGCTGTTCAATCTCTTCTTAACCGCAGCCCTTTCCCTCAGAGATACCACGCCAGCTGTCCTTGTCGGAGCAGTGGTGACAGATAAATTGGCAAATACTGATGACATAGACCTACTAGCCGAGTCCCGTCAAGATCTACAATCTCAGGCTAACAGCATTCACTCGTCCACAAACCTCTTCGGGATGGCAATCAACACCTCAAAAATGAAAGCCGTGCACTGTTCACGCGAATTCGGTTCACATGTAAATCTCAGGCTTCAGCTTGGTGAAGGTACCACTGAGTGGATGGAAGGCTTCGCCTACCTTGGAAGCTTACTTACTTATGATAACAACCAAATCAAAGACATCAAGAGACGCCTGGCACTTGCAAACTCCATTTTTAAAGCTCTGATGCTTGTTTGGAGGAATAAGAACTTAACAACAAGTTTCAAATCGAGACTGTTCTCCTCCCTCATTATTATGATTGCCATTTATGCCTGTAAATCTTGGACGCTTAAAAAAGACAATCAACGCCACCTAGCTGCCTTGGAAACCAAATCTCTGTGACGTATCGCTGGTGTCAACTTCCATGATAGAATCTCCAACTCCAACCTTCTCCATAATCTGAAAGTAAAATTTACAATACTGGACAAAATAAAACTATAACAACTCAAATGGCTTGGACATACACAACGCATGGCTAGCACTCATCTCCCGAAGATAACCTTCGATGGACAAGTACACGGTTCTCGACCCAGGGGTCGCCCTCCGAAGAGATGGAAAGAAAACTTTTCACCTTACAACCTGCCACAACTCTGCCGCCTGGCCGACAACAGAAGTACCTACAAGAGGGACATCAATGAACTGGTTAAAGAAGAGGCCCCAAAACGACCTCCAAGGACGGATGGGACATAAGTCAAGTCAAGTATGCTTGGTAGATTATATGATAGTCCGGACGCCAGGTGTTGAAAATGTGAACCATACCACGACGGAATGGGGCTGCTACGAGAATTAGCCTACCCTCTACCCCACAAATTGACCATGCGGATTCAAAAATACCAATGGCACTTGCTTGCGAGTGGTGGAAACCTCCGAAACTTGACATTTTATTATATTTTGGTGTTTCATGCAAGAAAATGCATGTTCCACAAAGTTTGAGGTGTAGTTTTCCGCTCAAATAGAAATGCCCAGAAGCCATAGAATGTTTTCATAACAAACTAACACGATTAGTTACAGAAAATGGCAGAGTTAAAAAAATGGCAAAACTATATGAGTATTGAACAGTCTTGGAAAGCATAAACAAAATCAAATTGAATATTAGATATATAATGATATTAATTGTTGAAAGATCCATCAGGTCAAGATTTTTTTTCACTGTAACTTTTATTTTCATTTTCAATGCTGTAGGAACTGGAAAATAATAAATTTGTAATATACGAGTAATTCGTTTTCAGTGAAGCACCAATGACGCCGAAGGCTTTAGGTTTTTACAGTTAAAGAAGGGGGCTGTATCCAAATTTTGCTTGTAGTGAAACTATATTTGTCTTAACCAGTCTTGAAAAGAACTAATAAATTAAACTGAATATTAGATGCATAATGATATTAATTGTTAAAAGCTCATCAGTTCAAAATTTTATTGTAATTTTAATATTTATTTTCAATATTAAGTACAAAAGAAAACATTTGTAATATAATTCGTTTTCAGTAAAGCGCCAATGACACAGTAGGTTTTAGGCTTCTGCAGTGAGACGATACCCAAACTCTTGTTTGTAGTTAACCAAACTCTTTTTTCTTTGAAAATCTTATTTTTTGGAAAGTTTTTTTTAATTAATTTTTGTTCGTTTATTATCGAAAAAAATTTCAAATTTTTTTGGCATGGGGAGGGGGTGCTTACTCTTTAATTATTATTAAATTTAAAAAACGGATATATAACTTTCAATTTAAGTCAAATGAGGCTTTTTTCGAAGTCTATACGATTACCTCTTTGATAAAAACCTTATATATGAACAATAGACAGCTTGCATAACTTGTGGACAGCGATTGACAACAATGAATGGATTGAAAAAATAGTTCCAATAAGGGGGTTTAGACCATTTCACTTGCTGACACAAAGGGATCACGACTGTTTGGAATTGACCTTAATAGGAATTTGTGTGCCAAAGCAATTTTGCATCTATCACAGAGTATGTATTTTAACCTTATAATTGGATAATTATAATAAATTTTCTATGTATTCTTCCCATACAAAACCCCTTACCATAAGTTATAAACCCCCCTTTAATAAGTTATGCCCCAGGGCATAACTTACAACGCCTATCCCTGGGCCCTGGTGGGCTGTGTCGACACCGGAGTTTTTTGTTATCGGAACTTTGAATTATTTTAACAAAATGTATCCCTCAAAATTTTTATCTAATGCATTTAAGGCGTGGAGGAGGGAGAGGGGCTAGTTGCCCTTCAACCTCTTTTGACTCTTAAAAAGTGAGCAAGAACTTTCAATTTTCAATCAAATGAGCCCTCTCTAAAGTTTATACGAGCATCCCTTCCATAAAAAATAGCATGAAGGATTCGGAGAATCCTTAAATTACAACCCTTGTCCTGAGGGCTTTGGGGGAGTTGTAATCATCAAAGACCTAATTTCCAGAACTTAAAACTACGTTTAATAAAATGGCTGTCTTAAAATTTCGATTGGATGTGTTTGGGGAAAAGGTGGGCGTGAGCGGGGGGTTAGTTGCCCTCAAATCACTTTTGACTATTACAAAGGGCACTAGCCCTCGAAATTTCCAATCGAATGAGCATTTTTTGAAGTTTCTACGACACCGCCTTCTATAAGAACCTTATATGCCCCCGGGGCATAACTTAAAACCCTTGCCCTGAGGGTTGTGGGGGATTGTCCTCCTAAAAAACATATTTTCTTGCTGTAAACACACGCCGCTGAAAAAATGTGATTTCTCAAAATTTTTGTTGTTAGTGTTTGGGTGTAATTTTGGGCGGGGGGGGGGGGGCTAATTAGTCTCTAATAACTTTTAACTATTAAAATGGATACTAGCCCTTTGAATTTCCAATTGAATGTGCCTGTTTTGAAGTTTCTACGACAACGCCTTCTGTAAAAACCTTATATACCCCCAGAGCATAACTTAAAACTCTTGCCCTGAGGGTTGTGGGGGATTGTCCTCCTCAAAAATATGTTTTCTATCTGGAAATCAACTACGCTGAACAAAATGGCTATCTCAAAATTTTGATTGGATGTATTTGGGGGAATGATGGGCGTGGGGGGGGGGGGCTATCTCCCCTCTAATCACTTTCGACTATTAAAAAGGGTACTATCCCTTTGAATTTCCAATCAAATTAGCCTTTTTGAAGTTTCTACGACAACGCCTTCTAAAAAAATCTTATATGCCCCCCGGGCATAACTTAAAACCCTTGCCCTGAGGGTTGTGGGGGAGTTTCTTCCTCAAAAACATAATTTATATCTGGAAATCAACAACGCTGAACAAAATGGCTATATCAGAATTTTGATTGGATGTGTTTGGGGAAATGAGGGTCGTGGGGGGGGGGGGGGCTAGTTGCACACCAGTAAATTTCGCATATAAAAATGGACCCAACCCCTTTCATTTCCACAATATATAACCAGTTTTGAATCTTCTACAACAATACATTCTATAAAAAGCAGATAAGCCCCCAGGCCATAACTTAAAACCCTGGCCCTGAGGGTTGTGGGAGAGTGTCCTCCTCAAAAACATTTTTTCTCTCTGGAAATCAACTACGCTGAACAAAACAGCTATCTGACAATTTTGATTGGATGCGTTTGGGGAAATGATGGGCGTGGGGGGAAGGGGGGGGATAGTTACACTCCAATCACTTTCGACTATTAAAAAGGGCACTAGTCCTTTAATTTCCAATCGAATGAGCATGTTTTCAAGTTTCTACGACAGCGCCTTCTATAAAAACCTTATATGCCCCCAGGGCATAACTTAAAACCTTTACCCTGAGGGTTCTGGGGGGGTGTCCTTCTTAAAAATATGTTTTCTATCTAGAAATCAACTACGCTGAACAAAATGGCTATCTCAAAATTTTTATTGGATGTGTTTGGGGGAATGATGGGCGTGGGGGGAGGGCTAGTTGCCCACCAATCATTTTCGACTATAAAAAGCACACTAGCCATTTAATTTCCAATCGAATGAGCCAGTTTTGAAGTTTCTACGACAATGCCTTCTACAAAAACCTTATATGCCCCCAGGGCATAACTTAAAACCCTTGCCCTGAGGGTTGTGGGGGAGTGTCCTCCTCAAAAATATATTTTCTATCCGGAAAGCAACTACGCTGAACAAAATGGCCATCTGAAAATTTTGATTGGATGTGTTTGGGGAAACGATGGGCGTGGGGGGGGGCGGGGGGCTAGTTACACTCCAATCACTTTTGAGTATTAAAGAGGGCACTAGCTCTTTAATTTACAATCGAATAAGTCTAATTTAAAGTTTCTACGACAACGCCTTCGATAAAAGCCTTATATGCCCCCAGGGCATAACTTAAAACACTTGCCCTGAGGCTTGTGGCGGAGTATCCTCCTCAAAAATATATTTTCTATCTGGAAATCAACTACGCCGAACAAAATGGCTATCTCAAAATTTTGATTGGATGTGTTTGGGGGAATGATGGGCGAGGGGGGGGGGGGCTAGTTGCCATCCAATCATTTTCGACTGTTAAAAAGGGCACTAGAACTCTCGATTACCAATCGAATGAGCCCCCTTTGAAGCTTCTACGACGACCCCTTCCATATGAAGTGCCTCTGAAAAAAAAAAAATAATAATAATAAAACATTTGGAGCCGTATGGCCTTTACTATAGGCAACGCTACAGCGTTGCCTCTGATTAATACTTTTTACATAGTAGGTGTTATGAGCCCTTGGGTTTGTCTTTTCGTTCACTGTAGAGGGCCTTACTGGGGTTGTCCTTTCAAACTCTAGAATCGATACCGTCCTCTTTGACACTTACTGCGTTGTCCCCCACCTCCACTATGTCTTGTCCTTACATTAGTTAAATTTTCAAGTTTTTTTTCAAATCTATTATGCTAAAAAAACTTTTTAATATAAGTTGGGGATTACATTATTTAGCTTAAATAAAATAATTCCTTGGAATAAATTGCTATCAAAGCAGAAAAACGATAAATTTCTGAAACTGTTAAATTTACAACGTTATTTCAAATATTTTTGAAAGTTACTTCAATAAAGTTATAAATTATTGAACGTTATTTGAGAGTTATACAATAGAAACTTGTCTTTATTATATAATCCCAACAAATCTGAAACAATAAAAAAATGTTTTGAGGAATTAAGAAAGTAATCCCCAATATTGGATATAGTTTCTTCCATTTTCTTAGAACAAATACGCCATTGTTTGACATGTTTCTATTATATGTAATCTCTACACTTTTGTTCTTATTTGTTTTTAATGCTGAAAGATAAATATATATGTTATACTAATTTATAATTATGTTACGGTACTGTGAATGTCCGAAATCTGGTTAATATCAAGATTCACCGGTGAATGTCAGAAATTCCTTTTTATCTGTTTGGATTCATTTAGCTTTACGAATCAGCTTTTTTATTCTTATGCAAACTTTGATGATAAAAGTTTAAAGTTAGGTTAAATTGGGTTATAAATCTCAGAAATGGGTCAAAAACACAACCTAACCTAACCTGTCGCGATCAAACCTTGCATAAAACTAAAAAGTTGACTGGCAACGCTCACTAAGTCCAAGGAGAAAAAAGGTATTTCAGACATTCACCAGTGAATGCCGACATTTACCAATGTCGGACATTCACGGTAACAATTATATTATATATACCATAGTCTTGTGAATTTTAAAACAATTAATGCCAAGCTACTTTCCGCAACGGAGAGGGAAGGGGGGCTGCAAGCAAAGTAGTTATCTCTTTTTTTGATTCCAGAGAGAAACTCTGACACTTAAAGAAACTTTAAGTAACATAACTTAGCTTAAAGAAAACTTAAAAAAAAACTACTAGCGGGACTGACAGGTTAATAATATAAATAAATATATATAATAATAATATATATAAATAATGTATAAAAATATATATGAAACAGGATTAATTCCAATAATTTAATTTTGGATTTCAATTAAATGTCTTAGTTTATTTGGGTCTGCTTTGAAACTTTCGGAAAATATTCAGGTACTTTTATTTTTAGATTATTCTTTATTGAATATAAAATCATTTGGACTTGGCTACAAGGCCTATGCAGAACACAGGCTAGCTTAAAATATGGGAAACAAAGTGGTTTCTTTGTTTTATCTCTGGGCTAATGTGCAGCAAAAGCAAAAAGGACAAAAGTTTGAACAAGGCACATCTAACATTTCTCTTTATGATTACATAATTAACGCTGTGATTTAGCTGAGTAACTTTATTTTGCGTTTTTTTTCTCAGAGACACACTTGAGTAAATTTTGGATTTTAATAAAAGTCTTAGTTGTTTTAGGCTTGGTTTGAAGGTTTCTAAAAATATTCAGGTGCTTTAATTTTTAGATTATTCTTTATTGAATATAAAATGTCGGGGCTTCGCCAGTAGACCTATGCGAAATACAAGCTAACTTGAAAAAATAGCAACAAAGATGTTCTTTATCTAATCTTTGGGCAAGTGTATAGCAAAAGCAGAAAAAGACAAATGTTAGAGCAAGGCACAAATAACAATTCTCTGTAGAATTGTATAACTAACACTACAATTTATCCGAGTAGCACCCGATGGAACTTTTTCCCTCTCCGTGATGCATTTCCGTGATGCGTTTGCCATTCAGTTTCCGTGCATCTCCGTGATGCGTTTGCCATTCAGTTTCCATGATGCACCAAGGTCTTCGTCTTTTATTAGTTTAAACTTACTTAACACTTATTCGCATGCTGACCAAAGGTCTGCGTTGCGCAGGTACCGATCTCCTGATTCAATGCCTTCGGCCGGGAGTGCAATTCGTGGTTCATCGGCCGCTTCCCACGTTTTCCCCAAAGATTTCTCTAGGTACCCATTTAGAACTGGGTCAACTCTGGCTGAGCTTACAGGGTCACACCATTGACCCCCGTTCCATACCAAATAACCAGCGACACCAGATCTTGAACCCCTGACATCAGGATTTCAAGTCCGGAGCGCTAACCACTTGGCTAGAACGGCTCTTTTATTAGTTTGCCATGCACATAATAACAATAGAAGAAGTAATAGGATTTTTACCTTGTTCAACTCTTTGAGATTCTTCACCAGGTTCAGCAGAATCTTGATCAGCATTTGTACACGCACCAGGATCTTCATTACACTGATAAGGCACTAATTCAACGTTCTGATCTCCGGAAATACTTGTTTCACCAACTCTACAATGCTGAACTGGATTTGTACTATGGGATGGTTCAGTAGATGGATCAGGGAACTGGAACTGGGTTGGAACTGGATCAAGTGGTTCAGTAGGATCACTAGTGGCAGTTTCAGAGGTTTCCTTGGGAAGTTCTTCCATTGGATCGTCAAGATCAACTAAAGGAGGGGGTGGCTTAGGTGAAGGAATAATTACTTCAATTTCATCATCATCTTCATCTTTTGGCACGGTCTCTGGCTCTGCACCCCCTGAATGATAAAAATAATATGAAATAATCTTGGTTTCTACCCTAGATCATCACTAATTGCTTCGTGCAGTAACACTACTACCTATATTCACGTAATTAGGGTGTCTAGGGTAATTATCTATCTTAAGCTAATTATCTATCTAGGCTATCTTAGGGTATTTACAAGAACGGATGGTTAGATCTCAATCAAACTTTATTGGATGAGCTAGTGCCCAGTTATGCTTTATGGGAATTCAAACATAAAGCAACTTCTGTAGGGGAGGGATCACTAAATTCATGCTACCAGAGGCTAGCACGAAGAGTAACCTCAACCGAACATAGTCAAAACTGACAGTTAATGTAATAGTTACGCTTTTTGGTTATCAGGATCTGATCTGACCTTCGTAAGAGGAGAGAAAGGAAAGGTTACATAACTTCTTTTCATCAGGACCCCAGATGAAGGGGTTGGTTCGATTAAATTTAGATGGAAGCAAGAATATGCGTCTTAGTTGTGTTTTTAGTCCTAGTTGTCCACACCCATCCTGACCTCTGTGGTGGAGAAAGTTCCTAAATTCTTGTAATCACAAGATATATCAAAGCCGGCGATAAGATCCCCACGGAACTAAGTGGGAAATAAGAGCGGATATTCTAGTTGTATCTTTTGGGAGTTTTTATCCGATATGGAACATTTATGGGGATGAGAGACTTAGGGTTGTCAGAATGAGGTTCAGAAAGGGGTTGTCGGATCATAAAGAAACTTGGGAAAAGTAAAATTAATGTAACAGTTATGATTAATAGTAGACTAAGTAAACTTAATATCTTATGAAATAAGAAGATACCATCAGTACACTTGCAGCTATCAGATAATCAGTGGTTATCGGATTTTTGTGTCAGAACCCAATCTGATCTTTGAAGGGAGGAAACAGTTCCTAAATTCTGGAGTGTTACATCTACAGCAATAAGCTATCGGACCCGAACCAAGCTTTTAAAGTGAGAGAAGGTCAACTGTTCTAGTTTTGCCTTGATAGGGTTTGCATCTGATACAGGAGGGGAGGGGCTCCTCCCTTGAAACAGATAAATTCCTTATCTCTGGAGGGGTTTCCAGAAATAGATAAAAATCGATAAGACAGAAGAGGTGACATCTCAATTATGCTTTTTAGGGTTAAGCAATAATCCTATCCCTCTGCCTAAACAGGTCGAGAAGGAGGGGAGAGGGGTGGTTTTTAAATCATTACTGGGAAAGAAGTGTTAAAAGGTGTTACTGGTGGTGAAGTGTTAATTGTTATTCTTACCAGGACATCAACAAGAACGGGATTTAACAGAAATTGGTGGATAGTGAGAGCTGTTTTCCGTGTCGTGGCATAAAAACGATCCGAACTCTGCTGAGGAAGGGTTTCCTAAATTTCATCATCAGGGCATCTACCAGAAGAGTGAGTTCAATCTCACCCTAACTTGATAACAGCTAATGTACTATGTTTCTTTTCTTTTTTTTTGTTTTTTTGAGGGGGGGGGAGGGAGGGAACGACCAGGTAAAATCCGTCCTTTGTGAGTTCTTGGAGATGGGGTTACAGGAACTCAGCCGAGCGAAGTCAGAAGCAGCAGTTCATGTCCCAACTATAACTTCTCCGACTACAGGATCGATCCAATACTGTTATGAAAAAGAAAAAAGGGTCCTGAATACTTAAGCACATACACCCCCCCCCCCCCCCCCACCCCACCCCACCCCACCCCCAACTATACTTAGTGGGAAGTAAGGCAGGCTCATAATTTTTCCTATTTATGGATAGCACCTGATCCAGCCTCTGTGGAAGGAGAGGGGGTGATAGGGTTTATCATTCTCATTTTGGCAGCCTGATTCCTAAGCAAGGTGACGGAATTCATAAGAAAACCACCTCAACTGCTTAAATTATGGTTCTGAGTGCCCGTAACCGATTGAACTTTTATGGGGAAAGTGCTAGGATATTGTTATACATATCTAACACCATAAGGACTACATTTAGATTTGATAGGGATTAGCAGCTAAAAGTTTTGCTATTCGGATTAGTAGAAATAGTTAGGCTTCAATACGATTAAACAACGCCCAAAATTCATAGTTCAGCATAAAATCAAGAAATATAGATTAAAACAAAAACGTCAAACCCATATCCACAGGGGTAACCTAGAAGGTGTTAGGTTATACAATATATATTAAGCGAGCGTGCATGCTTTTATGGGTGAACGAAGAAACTAAAAAATATCTATTTCACGACTATTTCCGTTAAATAGAAAAAATACATAAGACATATGGAAAAATAGAGATTTTTAAATATTTTTGACGGGGTTGGCTGTAAATCCAAGTTTTGCAAAAAAAAAAAACAATTGTCAAATAACGTCTTTTGATTCGGCACAGCTGAAATATTCACAATAAATGTGTCCGAGCATAAACCCTTACATTTGTTCTTATGCTTTAAATTAGCTAATTAACAAAGATAAATATAAAAGAATAGACTAGCTTAAAGGTCTTTCTAAAAAGATGTTTTTGTGGGAAAGTCTATTAATTTGAGGTAAGTCTATCAAGAGGGGGGGGGGGAGGGGAGGATAATACGTCTCTACTGAAAACAGAAGTGACACCGATTCGGACTCTTTTTAATGCCCACACCACGTAGCACTTACCAGACCTATTCTCTGGTGTTCAGTGACAACTAGCCTTCACACCTGCATAAACGAAGCGTGGGGAACATCATCTCCCCAAAGAATTAAGCAAAGGGCCCCCCTTTAAAATACTTTACAAGATGCAAATGCAAAAGAAAATAAAAAACTTTTCTCTTTACCGCCTGCCTTTTCTCTTTAAAGCACCCTTGTTCTAAAAGAAGAAGACAAATTAGAGACTTCTTCCAAGCTGTCGAAACAAGAATTATAAAATTTAATGCTGATATTATTCCATCAAATTATTCGTGAACAAGTGACGCTACAGTATCGGGTTTAAGTATATTTTATTTTTTTCTCTTTTATCGCATATACTCCGTCTTTTATATTTTGCTTTTCTTGACATGTAATAAATTAATAATAATTTTCTTTTTTCTAATTGTGCAAACTTAATATTCTGTGTTTTGAGTTAATTGTTCAAATGAAAATAATTTGATATTTACCAAAATTGAGAAGTACTAACTAGCAGTGGGGCAACTGTGTTAGTTACAAACATATTCAAGCGAACATCAGTTATCACCATTACTCAACACCAATCAATCAATACCTGATCACTCCGCACAAATTAAACTTAAAGATGCAACCCTATAACAACCAGATGAAATCTACAATTCCTTGCATCGTTGAACGCACAACGTTCATTTGGCCCATTTATCTGAGAAGGTAACTGTTCATTCTGACTTTTTATATTCGAGGTTTATCTTTCATTCTGTTTTGTGAACTTCCATCGACTTTTTTTCATCGAGGACAACTAAGTCTCGGTGTAAATAATGACCTTTTTTCACTGGCTGTATGGGTAGTCGTAGTGACTTAAAATGCTTCTGCGATAAGGGAGAATCTGTCACCCCTCAGCACCCATATTGCTTGCTTTGTCCAAGTATACCCCTTCAAATAAAGGAACGTGGTGGGGAAGTTACCCCCTCAATATTGATCTGAAGGACTTGTCGCGCGAAGTTGGGATTTTCAAACGATGAATTGTGTCAAAAATTATATTTCAAATCCAAATTAGGCCAATTTTCATTAAAAAAAAGGGGTGCGGGTCTTTCGGCTTAATCTTGATGATTATATTTCTCCTTTTCTTTTGCATACCAGTATAGTTTAAGCCCATAAACTTCGGGATGGAACCTAATATTACAAAGACGTCACTAACAGGATCGCCAAGCATCTTTTGACCTATTAAGTTTTTAGTAAGTTTTGTAAGTCTATTAAGTTTTAGACCTATTAAGTTTTAAATGAATGAGATATGGTAGATCATCGTTTTAAACTAAACAAACCCAAAGAATGCCTAAGTAAAAAGAAAATGACCCATTCAGTCACAAATTACGAGCCATGAAAAAAATTCGTATTTCAGGCCCGAATTCAACAATTTTTCATTTAAAATAGAGGGGGGGGGGGTCTCTCAGATTAATCTTAAAGAGATTCACTTCTCTATCTTCTTTTGCGTGCCAGCATGGTTCACTGATTCCACTGATGGAACGTGCCAGTTTCATTATTGTACTGGAATATGCCAGTAATGGTACTACCAGATGCGCCAGCCGGCGTGGGAAGATCCAAATTAACGCAAGTATGTGGTAATACCATAAAAGAACATCTTACCAAGGATACCAAGAACTTCTTCTCCAGGGTCATTCTCAGGGTCTCTCTCAGATAGCTCCTAAAAAAAAATATAACAGGGTCTTCAACTGCTATTTTAGTTGAATTTTCGCAGCATGGGACACTTGCTATAAAAAAGTAAAAACAACTAAAACATGCGCTGTATATTTTTGAAACCATTTTAATTCCTACGATAAAAAAATTAGTTTTAATTATATAGTAAAATATTCCGCAGTATTCTTCAAATCCTATTAGAATTATCAGCTGAACAAAGAAGCTTATAAAAAATAGTTCATAAAACTGAATTGTCAAATTGTGAACTGTTAATCAGCAAAATATATAAACTTGCAACTTCAAACCGAAGATCCAACAAAACAGACAATCAGAAACACCGATCTAGCTTTCCAGGAAAGCTTCAGATCTGCAAACCAGATTATGAACTCACGATCGCAATTGTTAGCGGAACAGCATTTTGATGATCTAGATTGTCAATGCAGCAGCAGCACATTTTACAACAGCAAATATCTGGAATTTTCAATCCGGTGCTTCAGTAGAAAAGACCTTTATCAAGTCACGCGAGATTTGCAAGAGGTTCAATGTCGATCGTAAAACCCTGTATAGCTCCCCCAAGACAGAGAATGGGGGAGTTACTCGTCTGTTACATAGTGTGGTATTAACATGATTCTAGTGAAGGGATTGAGTAACTCAGGCTCTAGAAGGGGCATTGCAACCCTCTCCCCCCTCAAAAGAGACACAAGAGGATATTAAAATATTTACAAATAGGAAAATAAATAATATTCCTTGTTAAATCTTGGTAGAAAAAAAAACCTGATAGCACTTGCACGCCCCATATTCAAAATTTCAGGATAGCGCCGATAATTAGTTACCCAGGATTTATATTTAATTAGCATTTCCTTTGAGGATACTTATATTCGTGCGCTTTGATGCCCATGCCAGATTATAGTCACACTTGTCGATAAAATCAAAATTATGCACGACTAAAGCGCCAATTACGTTTGCCGTTCGTAATTTCTCGAATTGAATATTGTTCAACTTTGAAACACAAAATTTCTTGACTGACCAATCAGAGTCAAGGTTTAAGGCTTACTTTTTAAAACGAGAGATGATGGAAACTTAGAACAGCGGTTTTTCTATCTGGGAGAGGAATCTGACAAAAGTTTATTAGTAGAGAACAGGTGGACACAAATTACTGTTGGTGCAAACTCTTTAAACTAATTTCTTGCAATTTTAATTTTTTACTTTTTAAATACAAGTGTGACACTAAAATCAAAATAATTGCCTTGTTATTCATGATATTTGGCTTTCTTTATCGATAAATGTGACTATGACGTGGCAGGGCATGAAGCCAATATATCTGAGAGGAAATCAGATACAGCGTTGGTTCTATTGATCGGTTGAGGTTAACAACTTTCTTTTTCGTGCGTAATTCTACGAATATTTTTTTGACTGTCTCTTGCTTCTCCATCAACCGACACTATTGCAGAATGAAACCCCGCCTTTCCTGCATTAACTGATTCGTTATTAAAGAGCCAGCGGAGTGTGTGCTGATTCGCGTTTACCAACGTTTAGTAAATACCATCCACTTACTCCTGGTTTTCATTCTAAGCAACTTCTGTCATCAGATAAGAAGCCAGCTGTAGCATTATATTTCTCTATATTTTTTTTGGCTACTAGTGCACTAAATGGTACACACGAAAGAAGTCAAGTTTGGTTAACGCTAATAAAAAAATAAAATAGGATGTATATATAATAGTTTAGAAACAAATTTGGGGTATATATTTGCACATTAGGGTGGGGTGGGGGGGGGGGGGGGAGTAAAGCATATCATATATTAAATACGTAACCTAACCTAACGTGGTTCCTCCCCCCCCCTAAACCCCAAAAAACAACAGTTTAAATATTGTAAACGCAATGAAAACCACGCTTTGCATTCCATTTCTCTATTGCAAATACCCGTTAGCGGGTTTCGTGTCTGGTTTCCTTGATACAGTCTATAGCGGTGTGTACCAATTAGTGCACAAGTACCTTTTTTTTGCACCTTTCCTTCCCTATAGCCAAAATTTGTACAAGCCTCTTGGTATTTGCCAGGTTATTTTGCTTTACATTCACTTACGTTATTACGATATTTCACTTTACGTTCATGCGTTTTTCGTTTCTACTTTTTGTAATTTATATAGCTGTATAACAAGATTCAACCTGTCAAATTGAAAATCTATTCAAAATATTTTAATTTCTTCAAAAGTTTTCCTACTTAGCAACAGTATTAAAAAATGTTTCTGCTAATGCTACTGTAAACGCACAATAGTAGTAAGCCACCAGATCCAATCTACAGGCAACCACTGCTCCACAATCCCATCCTATCTAAGCTTCTGCTTTGTCTACTTTCCAAAAAAAAACAAAATATTTTATGTTATTTCTAATAATTCCATTCCCACCTAAATTAATGACTTTGGGTATAAATAACCCAGTGTAGATCATATTTATTATTAAACTGAAATTAGAAGTTGGCCAACACTATTATATCAAGTAAGAAGAACAAAAGAGCTGTGCAGTAAATAAGAACCACAGAGAAAGATGCATTAAAAGACAGCACATCTGCACATCTGTCCCCCATCTGCATGTGGGACAAGAAGGGAGGGATTAATGGTGATGAGTCACCCATGAAAAGGGTGAAGAACATCCAAAAGTGTGTAAAGTGCCCTATAATATTCATCTGAAGCTTACGCCATGTTTTCACTGTGAAAATTTAGAGGCTTAAATTTTTTGCGTAATTATTCCCTAATTCAGGTAACAAACCGCTGATCCTCACTTCGCGAGGCTCGGATTAGTGTATACGGATACAAGCGGAGCATTTTACAACTAATAACAAATAAATCAAGCACAAACACATGGATAAAACAGCTGTGAGTAAATACAGAAGAAAAAAATACGTACATTGCTAGGAGAATCGGTAGTAGGTAGGTTGGCTGTAACGACCTCAAGCAATTCAAGCTGCTCGGTCGGAATGTTTTTAAGAGTCGAACATGGGTTTGACTCAAAGCGCTTTCGTGCCAACTTTTTTAGTTTATGCATTTTTTCAGCACGATTCCTCTCATCTTCGTCTAATTTAGTGGGAGTGTTAGCATTCACTTTCTCCGACATTTTCAGTTTTGATTTTTTTTTTCCTTTTCGAGGTAGTTCCTTCTTGTCTGATCTTTGTCCATCAATTGCCACAGGGGAAGGCTCTGGATCAATGAAAAAACAAGGGGTCGACCTCCGTTGCGTTCCAGAGTTTCTCTGGAGGGTCGAGTTAGAAGAAGAGCCAGAAGAAGTCCCAGGATCTACAAGTCAAGAAAGACAAATCATTCCTTGGATGGCATTTGCCACAAAACTCACAACTAGGGAGCAAAATGAAAAATCACCTTTATAAGATCTATTTTTTTCAACTCAAACGTGAAAACATGTACAAAATAGTTTAAAATAACCAAGTTAAAAAATACATGTTTAAAAATACATTACAATCAAATTACATACGTGCACGCAAACAAAACTTTTTCTAGGAGCTTCGATCAAGGAAAGATGTAATTTTTTCAAATTTTCTAGAATTATATTGGTGCCCCCCCCTCCCTCTCATGACATACTTACAAATAAATTTTATTTTGTGACTATGACACAATCTTTGCAAAGGTATGCTTTTGATGTTCACCTATGAAAGTCCCTAATTATTTAGAATTTGTATTCTTTAAAATGATTTGAATTAGAAGATGTTTGGTTATTATCAAATTCAACCAAAATTCATATTAAAGTTTTCACTTCCGATTTTTTTTTTTTTTTATGGAAAGCAACATTTCCCTTGGTTGGGTTTGATGATAAATAAACGATTTTTTAATTCATATCATTCTAGAGAACAAAAATTACAAATAATTAGGATACTTCAAAGAAGATAATACCTAACCCTTTATTGAATAAGAGGAATACCCTTACATACATAATACTTCCTACTAGGCATTAATTTAGAAAACTTTTTCCAAAATATAAGTTTGTTAAAGAAAAGTAAAGAGCTTCATTAGAACAAAAATGAGCAGAAATAAAGCAAAATAATCTTCCAAGTGTAAATCTACCACAAATCACCGTCAATAAATAAATAAAGCCAAAAACGAACAGAAATTACAATAAATAACCGGGTCAAACTCAAAACGAGCAGAAATGAACACGAGTAGGGCTGACATTCCCCGGAAAACCAGAATATAATTTGCACTTATAGAAAACTAAATACATTTTAAATGTTTTCACGTTAATATGTATTTTAAACTGTCAATCCACATTCATTTTTTTTCATCAAAGAACAAATTATTTTCAGGTCTTTAGAAGACATGGGGGAAGGGGGGGGGGCAGTCAGCCCTTCTCATGTTAATTTCTGCGCATTTTGAGTTTGAGTCGGTTATTTATTGTAATTTCTGTTCGTTTAGGCTTTTATTTATTTATTGATGGTTATTTACGGTAGATTTACACTTGGAAGATTATTTGACTTTATTTTTGGTTTAGTGGAGCTCTACACTTTTCTTTTAAGAACTTATTTTGTGGAAACAAATTTTAAATTAATTTCTGTTGGTTTTTTATTGACACAGTCTTTTTCATGGAAAAAGAAAATAATATTTTAAACCTTTTCGGTTTTTCTCTATAAGAATCCATAGTTTGGCTTGCTATTTGCATGTAGGAGAAAATTCGTCAACAATTTTTGACAACATATACCTTTTGGAAAATCTGGACACACATTTTACTGTTTAATTTAGTTTTATACCTCCTCAAACTGACATGAAAAATAAAACTTAATACCATTCACAAAAAATTGTATCTTATGTTCCTTAACAACCTGGATATAGTTACACTGTTTTGATTTAGTTAAATTGTGCGAGCAGAAGTAGTAGTAGTAGTAGCCTTGAAAAATTCAACTTAATATCTTCAGTCGCTCTTGGGATACTGCTGAGATGTCTCATTGGCAACCAGCATAAACACAGTGCCTTTTGATTTAGTTTTAAAGCAATATTTAGCTTTAAAGCTTATTGGACAAATTGCACAACTGTGAGGGGTTGACATACCCAATATTCATAGAGACATGGTTCCTGGACCGTTCAACTATGCTCAATAAAATGACAATTTCAAAATTTTGATTGGACGTGTCTTGAAAATGAATGGGCCTGGGAGGAGGGTTGCTTGGCCTCCAGTCATTTTTAACTCTTAAAAACGGCACTAGAACTTTTAATTTCCAATCGAATTAGCTACTTTAAAAGTTTCTACGATATTACTATCTATGAGGGTGCTGCGCTGCCTACAATATTATCTATATGATCTTTTGAAAACCTGCATGCATATAGTTTTTTCGTTCAATTGAAAACCCCCCTAAACTTTCTCCCTAAGAGTTTCACCTTAATACCCTTAGCGTCATTAGTTAAAGCAATCGTAGTAGTAGCATTAGCAGTATACACATACTCCCTTCTGGTTAGTTCAAATCCGCAATAACTTACCCTGGAAGGTCCTATTTAATAATGTAAGCCATTCTTGAGACAGTACTGTCTCACCCTTTTGACATTCTCTATGCTCATAGTTCGTTTTGATTTAGTTCAATATCCACGTAAATATTCCTTGAAAGCTTCAAATTAATACCCATAGCTTGCATAGTAGCAATGGTTGTATTCAATCAATTAATCAATCGATTTATTTAAAGAAAAAACAGAAAAAAAAATACAAAAACTTATGCCCCCACAAAGGCTCTTCGGCCTGTGAGAGTGGGAGAATAAACATTACATTAAGTAAAAGCCCTAATAATAGATAATAGCACACTACATTAATTAAATTACAACACTAATTAAGCATTAAATTATGCCCCAGTCACAATAAATAATAGCACAAAAAAGTTGCAAAGGAAGGATAGAGGGGAAAAAGAGGAGGGAGGAGAAAACTAACTCCATAGGCATAGGAGGTGGTCAGTTAGCTCTGTTTTAAATTGTCCATAAGAATGACATAGCTAAACTTTAATGGATAGGGAATTCCATATGGAGGCACAATATGAAACTGGATTAAAATCTGATCTTATGGTTTTAGTTTTGTGAATGAAAATATCCATCTCCTCTCTGAGAGAAATAAAAAAAGTTCCTTTCACACTTCAGAATTTAAAAGATAGAATTGTTTGAAGAAATTAGGGAGGAGTCCGTGAAAATACTTAAAAATAAAACAAGAGGAAAAAAAGATGTATGGATTGACCATTCAATAAATTAATGCTGATACTAATGTCACCTCAGATACTAATTTAATTGTTCAGTTATATAATTTAAAAAAAGGAAGGTTAAAAGTAGAGAATGTTGATGCCCTACTGTTGGACAGTAGTACATGAAAGGCTGAATGAGAGAGTGAAAGGTCTTCAAGGATCTTTATCCTTTAAAAAGGATCCTTTAAAAAGGATCTTTATTATTGAACCAGGGAAACAATGACGAAGCTTCCGAAGAACGCCTAGATTTCTAGAGAGCTTAAGTTTGAAAAGAGCAGAGTGATGTTTAAAAGAAAGGTTTTCGTCCAATAAAATACCCAGAAATCAAACATGTCTATCAGGGGAACGGGTTATATCACCATGAGTGGCAGAAATAGTTTGAACCAAAGGACAAGAAGTACATGATCTGAAAAAATAACTGGACTAGATTTAGAGATTTAGGGCTAGGCGATTAGCATCGAGCCAAGCAAAGATCCTATCTACGTTCTCATGATAAGGGAAGATTCCTTAATTTCTGAACACCATAGAGTACTATCATCTGCTAATGCGAAAGTACTGGGTCTAGAGCTGCCTTACTAAGTGGGACAAAATTGTGATCACAAAATACTACAGCAACTTCGTTTAGTTTGTTCAGATACAGCAATAAAAAGATCATTGATGAATAGAAGGAATAAAACAGGTTCCAAGATAGACGCTTGAGGGACACCAAAATCAACACAGAATGAGTAGCATTAGAAAGCAGTATACACATAGCCCCTTTGATTTTCTTCAACATCCCCCTAAACACACGCTTAAAGTTTCAGCTTAACATCATAAAAATTCGTAAAGCATTGCTGATACGTTCTCTTGACAACCTGTATGCGCCTAATGTGTTTCGATTTAGATGAATACTTTTTCAATATTCCACAAATTTTTCGCTTTAAAACCCTTGGCTTTAGTAGCAGTAGTAGTAGTACCAGTAGTAGTAGCAGAATTGATAGGAGTAGCCTTAGCTTTAGTAACAGTAGTAGTAGTAGCAGTAGTAATGATAGTAGCAGCAGTAGTAGTAGCGAAAAAATACAAGTTCAAATTGGGATAAGTCCTTTTATTAGACAGTGAAAACATATATAAAGAAATCTGGATATTTCAACCGCGTACACCAGCGGTCGTCATCAGCAGATAAACTACAGCATTACAATTAAAGCAAACGTATTTATATAGAAGAAAATAATTACTTTCGGATTACAAATAGTTTCCGGTTAATTCACTAGATTTGTCTGAGTGAGTTCATTAACAGGGTTAGCAGTAGTATTAGTAGAGTTAGTAGTAGTAGTAGTAAAAGCAGCAATGGTAGTTGTATTAGCAGTAGCGTCCAAATACTGCCTTAAATCAATTGATATTCCTTTTCTTGCATTCTCTGAAAGTTCCAACTTAATACTTAAATCCATTCTTGAGATACACTTTTGATAATCTGCATGCAGATAGTGAGTTTCTATTTAGTTCAAATTTCCCCTCAATAATCTCTCAAATCTTCACCTTCAACCGCTTAGCCTTAATAGTACTCGTAACACAGTAGTAGTGGAAGCAGTATGAAAAGCGGTAGCAGCAGTAGTGTTATACTATAAGTAATAGTAAGAGTAGAAGCAGCAGTATTAATAGCAGTAGTAGCATGTACATGTTGCCTCTTGGTCAGTTGAACATCCCCCTTATGATACTTCGGAAGTTTCATCTTGATACGGTAAGTCGTTTCAAAAATATTTCTGATATGTCCTTTGAACCCCTTTTCCTCTCAATACTCTTAGCCTTAGAAGTAGTTGCGACAAAAAAACAAAAACGAAAAAAAACAACAAAAGTAGTAGTAGTCTAGTAGTAGTAGTAGCGGTTAAAGTACCAGTGGTAGTAGTATTAGTAGTAGAAAGCACATTTTACCTTTTGAACAATTGATCTTCGCCTTTATGTATTCTCAGAGAAGGTCAAGCTTAGTAGTCAAATCCATTCTTGAGATATGCACTTTTGACAATCTGCATGTACATAGTGTCTTTTGATTTAGTTCAAATTTCCCCTCAATATTCAGTCAAATTTTCACCTCCAGACTGTTAGTCTTAATAATAATAGTATCATAGTAGCGGTGATAGTAGTAGGAGCAGCAGTGGCAGTAGGCTAATAATGTTGAATTAGTAGTAGTAGTAGTAACAGCAGAAGCATCAGTATTCATAGCAGTAGTAGCACGTACATATTGCCTTTTGGTCATTTGAACATCTCCCTTATTATGCCCCAGAAGTTTCATCTTAATACGGTAAGCCGTTCCAAAAATATTGCTGATGCGCGCTATTGACAATCTGTATGCACACAATATGTTTCGATTTACTTCCACTTTCCCCTCAATATTTCCTCAGAGGTTTATTTCATTATCTTGGTAGTACTCGCTACAGAAGTAGGACTTTTAGTACTAGTAGTGGTAGCAGTAGTTGCAGTATTTGTACTAATATCGTGCAAATATTGCCTTTTTGCTCAATAGATCATCTCCCTTATCATTTCGTGAGAGTTCCAAATTAATATACTCAGTCATTCCTGAGTTACGCCTTTTTAACAACCCCCATATATATAGCGTGTTTTGATTTAATTCATCGCTCCCCTATACATTCTTTGAAAGACTCAATCCAACTCGCTTTGTCTTATTGGAAAGTAAAGATCAAACATGCCCACCTTTCTCAATAACATATGCTATATGTAAACAATGGTAGAATTTCCTAACTTAGTGCCCTTAACCTGAGGGCTGTGGGGATAGGAGGGATTGACATCCCTAAAGGCAAAATTACTTGACCGTTCAACTATGCTGAATAAAATAGCCATCTAATAATTTTGATTGGGTGTGTGTTTGGGAAATTACGGGCGTTAATGGGGCGGGGGGATGGTTTGGCTGTCCTCTAGTCACTTTTCACTCTTGAAAAGGAAACTAGAACTTACAATTTGAACATAAACCTCATATACCCCAAGGGAAAACTTACAGCCCTTGCACCCGGGTTCTTGGGGATTGTATCGATCCTGGAGGCATTGTTATATGATCTTTGGACTCTTTTGAACAAAGAGACTATCTCAAAATTTTGATCGTATGTATTTGGGGAAAAGTGGGCATGGGAGAAGGCCTAGTTGCCCTCCAATCACTTTTGACTCTTAAAAAGGGCACTAGAGATTTCAGTTTCAATAAAAACCTTAGATGACCCAGGAGCATAACTTACAACCGTTACTGCCGGGCTCTGGGGGGTTGTTTCAACCCTGGGGGCATTGCTGTATGATCTTTGGACTATTTTGAACAAAATTGTTATCTCAAAATCTTGAACGGATACATTTGGCGAAAAAGGGTGTGAGTGAGGGGGGGGGGGGTACCCTCCAATCACTTTGACTCTTAAAAGAGCACTAGAACATTCAATTTCCAACCAAATCAGCCTCCTCCAAAGTTTTTACGACCAGCACTTAATTAAAAACCTTACATGCCCCCGGAGCATAGCTTACAACCCTTGCCCCCAGTTAGTCAGAGTTAGTGGAGGAGTCATTAATCTTAAGAGTCAGAATTTAACTATGAGTCACACCATTGGATCTTGTTTTCTAAGGCAGCGCTTAGCACTGCCTTAGAAATCATTTAAAACTACTTTATTGTTTCTGCCCCTGCTATTCCATATCGAAAGAGTGGTTGTATAAGCTTGGGACGTGGGTTTCTTTCGATTGAGAATAGAATTTCTAGTGTCTTTGAAAGTTAAAAGTAATTGGAGGGCAACCAGCCCCTGTACCACACCTTTTTCTTACATGGTTTCCAATAACCCAAGGACATCTGACTAAATCTGAGAAATCGATTTTGTTCAGAATAGTTGAAAGGTTCAATAAATGTGTATCCAAGGATGGCGATCCCTACAGCCCCTTGGACAAGGGTCATAAATGACACAAATTGCTAACTCTCCAAAAATAGGCCTTATAAGAAAAAGGCAAGGATCTCTGATCATGGGGATCCAGTGACTAAAAACTTTCAGGGATCGTTCTCTGTGTCAGAACGATCAAGCATCTTGTTATAAATAATTTCTAAGACTACACTGACTATGGAGGACAAAACGAAGAAAACTGTGAAGAAGAAAAGAAGAGGATATTTCCAGCCAGTGAAAAAAGTAAGGATAAATATGCAGATATTTTGGTCTAGACCTCTGCTCGACCATCCTCAGTGCACAAAAGCAAATAAAGAGCAAAAATATACGAATAAAAGCACAACATAAAAACAAAACGAAGCTAAAAAAACAAAACATTAGATTAAAATAGGCCCTCTCCAAGCGACAATGAGATACCCTCTGATGAAAGGTAACAAATAGACCCTGTCCAAACCGCTGTGAAAGGGCACCCTTTTCAATAAGATGTAACAAAACACTAAATTAAAATAGGCCCTCTCCGAAAAACTGATAGGGTACCCTCTCCCATAAGATGTAACAAAACACCAAATTAAGAAAGGCCCTCTTCAAGCAACGGTGAGAGGGTAACCTTTTTGAAGAGAGATAACAAAACAATGAACTAAAAAAGGCCCTCTCCAAACAACGGAGAGAGGGCACCCTCTCCGATGAGAGGTAATAACACATTAAACTGAAAACGGTCCTCTTCAAAGAACGGTGCGAGGGTGCCCTCTCTGATGAGAGGTAATAAAATACTAAAAAAAAAAGTTCTCTTTAAGCAACAGCAAGAGGGTACCCTCTCTGATGAGAGATAACAAAACGCTAAACTAAAAAAGGCCCTCTCCAAGCAACAGTAAGAGGATACCCTCCCACCATTGCTTGGAAATGGCCTATTTTAATTTTTTACTTTGTTTTGGGGGTTCGTTTTGTTTTTATTTTATACTTATTTTTATATTCTTCATATGCTTTTGTGTTCTGAGGACACTAGACCGAAATATCTACATATTTATCCTTCCTTTTTTCATAGGCTGAAAATATCCTCGTTTTTCTTCTTCACAATTTTGACACACTCATGGCGGGGGTAGGGGGCCCAGAAAGGGACCAAAAAATCATTATGTTCCTGATCAGTTTTAAAGTTACGGCAGCCGGGAAATTGAATGTACATGGAATTTTTTCAGGACACGTCACCCACAAAAGGGTGGCGGGCCACCATTCCCTAAACCTTTAAAAGGATTAGCTTGGAGGATACAGTTGAAACTCTGTCGCAGTGTTGGAGGGTCAAGTAGAAAACTAAATTTGATTCCGAGTAGGGGCAGAGATAAACACATCCTAAGACCACACTGGCTGTACATGACATATGAACAAAGAAGAAGAAAAAATAAATGAAAAATAAAATAAAATAGCCAAGAAAGACGGTACAAAATGAAGTAAAATAAAATAGCCGGTACAAAATGAAGTGAAATCAAGCAGATATTTCGACAAGACCTTCCACCAAGTCTTCAGTACTAAAAAAAAAAAAAAAAAAAAAAAAAAAAAAAAAAAAACTTTTGAAGGTAGGCTAACTCAACAAAAGCAGATTACACACTGAATCAAACAAACTAAGCATAAAACAAGCCAGAATAAATGGAAGATCATTCACCAATTAGACTGGGCAAGAATTACTTACTTAGCGTTAGACTTAGCTTGCATAAAGACCTGATTTTCATTAACAATGTGTTCAACTGCTCTTAACTTAAACTGAGGAAAAATGTTATTTGAAGCTTTAAATATTAAGTAATTATAAATTGGGTTTATAGAAATATCTCAATATCTCTATTTATAACAAGATCTCTATAAAATAGGAAAATATGAAGCCAAAGTACATATCCAAGCCATTAAGATGGCAAATCTGCAATATATTGCAAACTGCTAGGGGGATGTAGTTAAGACAAAGTAAAGACTAAACATTTGAGTCTTATTTGGGTTTGACTGAAAGCAAAATATACTTAAAAACTTTCTTTCTTACTATTATAACATTGAAAAAAAGTAAGAATTGTTTAAACTTCAACGAATTAATATCATTATATATTGAACAGTCAGTCTACTTTCATTAGCTCTTTTCAGTAATCTTGATTAATAAGATGATTCTAGTTTTTGACAACTCTTATTTTTAAACATTCAAAAGCCCACTTATATTATTTTTTGTTGTTATTGTCACGACGAACAATAAACAGACTGCGAGATGAGATTATTTTCAATAAAGACGTCTTTTGGAGATTTAGGGGACAGTAGGCCTAATCCTATTTGTGGTAATATCTGTTCATTTTAAAGTTTCCTAGATTATTCATTTTATTTTCTGCTTATTTATTATTCTTCTATTATTGTTTCTATTTATTATTATCATATTATTTATGATTTTGCTATTATATATATAATTTATTATTATGCATTTATTTATTATTATAATTATGCATTATTCTGCTCATTTATTCATCCAGAGCAGTATCTGTTATCTTTATGTTCAATGGAATTGTTCAGTTTTTAGTTTTATTCCTTTTGTGTTCCATTTATTTATTCATAGTAACTTTTGTCCATTTTAAAGTTGTCTTGATTATTCATTTTATTTCCTGCTTATTTATTCATCCACGGCAGTATTTGTTATCTTTATGTTCAATGGAATTGTTCATTTTTTAGTTTTATTCCTTTTGTGTTCCATTTATTTATTCATAGTAACTTTTGTTCATTTTAAAGTTGTCTTGATTATTCATTTTATTTCCTGCTCATTTATTCATCCACGACAGTATTTGTTATCTTTATGTTCGATGGAAGAGTTCATTTTTTAGCTTTATTCGTTTTGTTTTTCATTTATTTATTCATAGTAATTTCTGTTCTTTTTAAAGTTGTCTTGATTATTCATTTTATTTTCAACTCATTTATTCATCCACGGCAGTATTTGTTATCTTTATGTTCGATAGAATTGTTCATAATTTTTATTCGTATTGGGTTTCTTCATTTTAAAGTTGTCTTCATTATTCATTTTATTTTCTGCTCATTTGTTGTTCTTCTATTATTTATTTATTATTGTTTCTATTTATTATTATTACATTATTTATTATTATTATTACTTATTATTCTAATATTATATATATAATTTATTATTGTGCATTTATTTATTATTATTATTATGTATTATTCTGCTCATTTATTCATCCACAGCAGTATCTGTTATCTTTATGTTCGATGGAATTTGTCATTTTTTAGTTTTATTCGTTTTCTGTTTCATTTAGTTATTCATAGTCATTTCTGTTCATTTTAAAGTTGTCTTGATTATTCATTTTATTTTCTGCTCATTGATTCATCCACAGCAGTATCTGTTATCTTTATGTTCGATGGAATTGTTCATTTTTTAGCTTTATTCGTTTTGTTTTTCATTTATTTATTCATAGTAATTTCTGTTCATTTTAAAGTTGTCTTGATTATTCATTTTATTTTCAACTCATTTATTCATTCACGGCAGTATGCGTTATCTTTATGTCCGATAGAACTGTTCATTTTTTTTATTCGTTTTTGGTTTCTTCATTTTAAAGTTGTATTGATTATTCATTTTATTTTCAAATCCTTTATTCATTCACGGCATTATGTGTTATCTTTATGTCCGATGGAGTTGTTCATTTTTTTTATTCGTTTTTGGGTTCTTCAGTTTAAAGTTGTCTTGATTATTCATTTTATTTTCAACTCATTTATTCATCCACAGCAGTATCTGTTATCTTTATGTTCGATGGAATTTGTAATTTTTTAGTTTTAGTCGTTTTCTGTTTCATTTAGTTATTCATAGTAATTTCTGTTCATTTTAAAGTTGTCTTGATTATTCATTTTATTTTCTGCTCATTGATTCATCCACAGCAGTATCTGTTATCTTTATGTTCGATGGAATTGTTCATTTTTTAGCTTTATTCGTTTTGTTTTTCATTTATTTATTCATAGTAATTTCTGTTCATTTTAAAGTTGTCTTGATTATTCATTTTATTTTCAACTCATTTATTCATTCACGGCAGTATGCGTTATCTTTATGTCCGATGGAACTGTTCATTTTTTTTATTCGTTTTTGGTTTCTTCATTTTAAAGTTGTCTTGATTATTCATTTTATTTTCAACTCCTTTATTCATTCACGGCAGTATGTGTTATCTTTATGTCCGATGGAATTGTTCTTTTTTTTATTCGTTTTTGGTTTCTTCATTTTAAAGTTGTCTTGATTATTCATTTTATTTTCTGCTCATTGATTCATCCACAGCAGTATCTGTTATCTTTATGTTCGATGGAATTGTTCATTTTTTAGCTTTATTCGTTTTGTTTTTCATTTATTTATTCATAGTAATTTCTGTTCATTTTAAAGTTGTCTTGATTATTCATTTTATTTTCAACTCATTTATTCATTCACGGCAGTATGTGTTATCTTTATGTCCGATAGAACTGTTCATTTAACTCATTTATTCATTCACGGCAGTATGTGTTATCTTTATGTCCGATGGAATTGTTCATTTTTTTTTATTCGTTTTTGGTTTCTTCATTTTAAAGTTGTCTTGATTATTCATTTTATTTTCAACTCATTTATTTATTCACGGCAGTATGTGTTATCTTTATGTCCGATAGAACTGTTCATTCAACTCATTTATTCATTCACGGCAGTATGTGTTATCTTTATGTCCGATTGAATTGTTCATTTTTTTATTAGTTTTTGGTTTCTTCATTTTAAAGTTGTCTTGATTATTCATTTTATTTTCAACTCCTTTATTCATTCACGGCATTATGTGTTATCTTTATGTCCGATGGAGTTGTTCATTTTTTTATTCGTTTTTGGGTTCTTCAGTTTAAAGTTGTCTTGATTATTCATTTTATTTTCAACTCATTTATTAATCCACAGCAGTATCTGTTATCTTTATGTTCGATGTAATTTGTAATTTTTTAGTTTTAGTCGTTTTCTGTTTCATTTATTTATTCATAGTAATTTCTGTTCATTTTAAAGTTGTCTTGATTATTCATTTTATTTTCTGCTCATTGATTCATCCACAGCAGTATCTGTTATCTTTATGTTCGATGGAATTGTTCATTTTTTAGCTTTATTCGTTTTGTTTTTCATTTATTTATTCATAGTAATTTCTGTTCATTTTAAAGTTGTCTTGATTATTCATTTTATTTTCAACTCATTTATTCATTCACGGCAGTATGTGTTATCTTTATGTCCGATAGAACTGTTCATTCAACTCATTTATTCATTCACGGCAGTATGCGTTATCTTTATGTCCGATGGAACTGTTCATTTTTTTTATTCGTTTTTGGTTTCTTCATTTTAAAGTTGTCTTGATTATTCATTTTATTTTCAACTCCTTTATTAATTCACGGCAGTATGTGTTATCTTTATGTCCGATGGAATTGTTTATTTTTTTTATTCGTTTTTGGTTTCTTCATTTTAAAGCTGTCTTGATTATTCATTTTGATTTCAACTCATTTATTCATCCACAGCAGTATCTGTTATCTTTATGTTCGATGGAATTTGTCATTTTTTAGTTTTATTCGTTTTCTGTTTCATTTAGTTATTTATAGTAATTTCTGTTCATTTTAAAGTTGTCTTGATTATTCATTTTATTTTCTGCTCATTGATTCATCCACAGCAGTATCTGTTATCTTTCTGTTCGATGGAATTGTTAATTTTTTAGCTTTATTCGTTTTGTTTTTCATTTATTTATTCATAATAATTTCTGTTCATTTTAAAGTTGTCTTGATTATTCATTTTATTTTCAACTCATTTATTCATTCACGGCAGTATGTGTTATCTTCATGTCCGATGGAATTGTTCATTTTTTTTATTCGTTTTTGGTTTCATCATTTTAAAGTTGTCTTGATTATTCATTTTATTTTCTACTCATTTATTCATCCACAGAAATATCTGTTAGCTTTGCGATCGATGGAATTCTTTATTTTTTAGTTTTAATCGTTTTGTTTTTCATTTATTTATTCATAGTAATTTCTGTTCATTTTAAAGTTGTCTTGATTATTCAGCTTATTTTTTGTTCATTTATTTTTCTTAAATTTATTCTTCCTTTTGTGTTCAGCGCGTTTTGAAACACTTACATAACCATGGTTCCTTAACAGAATAGTAAATTGTAGTAAAAATGTACATTTTCAGATAAGATGTATAACATTTTGCTCATTATACCAGGGCTTTTTTATTGTGGGATAGTTAGAAATGGTATCTATGCGTATTATAAACAACTGCGTTTTATTGACATTTGTCTTTTGAACAGTGTTATTTATTTTCTAAATTTAAAATTTTAGAGGGACCTCGGTTCCTGCCCCCCCCCCAGCATGTTCCTGGATCAAACTATCAAAAAAGGTCTCAATAGTGGTCTCATTTCGGGTTTCATTTATTTATTCATAGTAACTTCTGTTCACTTTACGGAAATGCTGAGACTAGAAGGTCTCAGCAAGCGACTTGATTCCTGCTTGATTTAGGCTTTAATTTGGCTCTTTACTCTTCACTGAAAAACTTCTTTTGCTGGATTTTTTTTTCAAAGTAATCCCCGTAAGATGTTATTAACTCAAATCACTGTACTCTAGAAGTAAAGTAGTAAGGCGTCATGAAAAACAACATTCACAAAACAGATAAGTCTCTTACCTTGAGAAGTACTCTTTCTTGATTGTGCTGGTTGACTCTGGTGATTGGAGCCTTTCTTACGTCTGTTTCGAGATGCGCGTCTTGCAGCATTCTGACGCAAAACGGCTGGAGAGTTATTGGTGATAGGCATATCGCCCCTAATTGACAGCTCGCCTTGACCTTGACGCACGGGTGGAGAGTTATTGGTGGCAGGCATACAGCCCCTTCTTGACAGCTCACCTTGACCTTGATGCACTGGTGATGGTGCTGAGTATGGGGATGCATTATGGTCACTCCATATAAATGTTGGTAGTCGATCATATGGGCGGTGGTATGGCTCATTCCAGTAAGGCCTGTCAAAATTTACATAAGTCTGCATACTTTCAGGGTCATGATAATTTGAATATGGTGGTCCATAACTAAAAAATAAGCAATAATAAACAAAGACAATCTCCAAATTTTTTTAACGAGAAACTTGATTAGTAACAGGCTTAGAGTTCAAGAGCCTCAATATTATAAAAATATAACGCAACTGACTAACAAGCATAAGACGAAAGACCATAAAAAATACACTAAGCATAAAAATACAAATCAATCAGCAGTCTTATCATATGCCTTGTATATGTATATATAAAAATATATAAAAATTCAATCCATGTTTCCTTCAAAAGTTCGCTTAGCAGCACTGCTGAGGAATAGTCAGAGCAGTACTGTGATTAATTTTTAATAGGAACAACTGAATATATCTTATCTCTTTTAAAGAGGAATAATTGTGTATGTATGTATTTATGTATTTTTTTTTCGCTAAAAGGGCTCCATATTTTTTTGGAAAAACTGGCATCCAGGGATTTTCTGGCCTAAAAAAAACGATATACATATATATATATATATATATATATATATATATATATATATATATATATATATATATATATATATATATATATATATATATATATATATATATATATATATATATATATATATATATATATATATATATATATATATATATATATATATATATATATATATATATATATCGGGAAGGGGTTTGAGAAAATTGGATTAGAGCCTTAATTTTGAAAAAATAAAATTATCATGAGTGACGTAATTTTTATGAATACATTTTAAGACCATATATACGTCATATTTGTCTCAGTTTGTTGTATTGTTTTAGTATCTATGATGCAGGCAAAGTTACACAAGTTTGCTTAAACCGAGTACAAAAAAGATGACATTGTTCAACTTTCAAAGGTTGAAAAAGATACGTCATTTGAACAACAAGAAAGAATGTTTGTCCAACAGCCCGGATCATGAAATGTGAGAAGATGCATCCAAAAAGCTAAAGCAAAGGGTATGGAAAAAATGTTTCACAAATTGCTTGATAAAAATGGAACACCAATATATGTAATTATAAAACAAACCAAAGTAAGAATCACATTGAATTGCAAACAAAAATTTTGAACAGAGATTTGTGGTTAGAAACTTGAAAAGACGTTTTTGGTATCCATAACGTCTTAAGAAATTATATAAGGTGATACATGAGTCTAAGTGACTAAAGCAAAAGGAATGGGAAAAATATCTGAGTTAATGACAAATGAAAATGAACAACAAAACCAACAGTTGGAAAAAAAGTGACAGAGATGATCACATCGAATGGTAAACGAAGTCTCTGCTTAGAAGAGAAGCAACAGTGAAAATCACAACGAATCTCAGAGGAGTACAAATCATAGAAATTGTATGACTCTATGAAGGATAACTCTGACTACCTGATTAACATGAAGGAAGAATGGAATTCCCGCCAGAATTTCTGAACTCAATGTTTATTGCTTATTTAACACCCAATGACTTAAAACAAACGAATAAGGATTACATACTGAGTCCTATGTCAATTTTAAATTCTTTGTCAGACAACGGACTTTCATTTTGAATTGAAGTTATCAAGTATTTTTGCAGTAGACATGGCTAATTGTAGAAAGAGTAAAGCCCAGACAGATAGTCCAAGTAATTGAGAGGCAAATGTTTAAATGGCTGCGCGGGCAAAAGGCGGGAGTAAGTATTGGACTTGTTTGTTAGTTTTTGGAAAGAGACGCCTGCCTAGAGTCTCAGTCATGTTGACCAAGAATTTAAAATTGACGTAGGACCGTTAGATTGCCTGGAATGAGAGGCAAACAAGGCACGCCCGCCTATGGTTTTAAGAAGGTTGACCAAGAATTTAGACTTGACACAGGACCATTAATTTGCTTGAAATAACAGACAAACAATCGTTTAAAGCCATCTTTATCTTCCAAATAGTACCTATTCGTTGCCTATGCTCAGCCCCACATTCTGAGAACATTTAAGCCATATATATATATATATATATATATATATATATATATATATATATATATATATATATATATATATATATATATATATATATATATATATATATATATATATATATATATATATATATATATATATATATATATATATATATATATATATATATATATATATATATATATATATATATATATATATATATATATATATATATATATATATATATATATATATATATATATATATATATATATATATATATATATATATATATATATATATATATATATATATATATATATATATATATATATATATATATATATATATATATATATATATATATATATATATATATATATATATATATATATATATATATATATATATATATATATATATATATATATATATATATATATATATATATATATATACACATAGGAGGATGGGTTATATATACTCGTAGGAGGATGGGTTAAGGACTGAAGTGGAAAAATATGTCCTAAATTGGCTACCAACCAGATATTCTGGCCAAATGATATTTCATTTACTTGCCTTAACCTGGAGTATTGATAATTTTGGATAGCAAAGAGTAACTAAATTATCAATTAAGGACTACATTTGTACATTGACAAGATCCAAAGTGTGAAAATGGCAAACCAAACATTAGAGGCCGAGAAAATGCAAAATGCCCAGTTTTTGCGAGAAATAAATTTCAAATTGGATTTATTACCAGCGCTGTCAGAGAAAGTTAGTGCAATTCCTGGACTTTCGGATAGCATTGCTGCCTTACAAGTACGGATGAATAACATTAGTACACAGCTATCTAGAAATGTTGAGACAAATGAAGAAATTAAAAAAGAGCTGGAAAATGAGAAATCAGACCTAGTAATCATATCTGAACGAGCCAACCAGCTCGAAACAGAGCAGAAAAGAACAAATTTGATTATTTATAATTATACTCTGCAACACCATGGTGAGTATACTGTGAAGCAAGAGATAATGGATTTATTAAACCGTGCTATGCCTTCTCTCAAAATAAGTCGATGTGATGTACATGACATTTTTAGATTGAAATCAGGGCCAGTAGTAGTGAAGCTAAACTCGGTCGAAATCAGAGACTATATCTTAAGAAATAGTTCCTTATTGAGAAAGGGAGGTCTATCGGTGGCCCCAGATAACACAGCTAAACAAAGAGAAGCCCGTAAACACTTAAAGGAAATTATGAATCTTGCACAGAACGACGGCCGTGATGCAATGCTGCGAGGAGACAAGCTGTTTATCCAAGGCCAACTATTCAGGTACGATGGATAGGCTGTGATTGAGGTTAAATATAACTTGGCGCCAGTTAAAAATATTGGTCCACCCCCTAGTGCTAGACTCCCAAATTACCCTGCTGTTATCCCGAGGGGGCTAGATAGTGATGCCAGTAATATTGATACCGAGACAGTTATACCATTAACAGCCTATTCTCAGGCATTATCAGCAACTAAAAGACCTGCTAGTGCTGTTATTAGCCCTAATGACCTATATCGACTAGACATTCGTACCGTTGCACCCATATGAAGCCATTCTCCAAGAGAAGAACTTAACAGAAGACCTCGCAGTGGTTGTTCCCGTAATTTTGTTGATAATAGTCAGCGAGTGCTAACAGATATTAATAGTCGCAGTCGTGAGTATTACCATGTTGCCTTTTCTTCAACAGAGGCCAGGAATAAGAAACTCCAAGAAATGACTAGTGATATTAATGCACTGACAGAAAGCACAGACGCATAAGAAATAAAGAGCCATTTACTGGGTTTAGTGTCATGGAACATACAAGGACTACGTGATAAGCTGCCTTATTTATATGATGAATAACTTTCATTTGATGTGATTTCGTTTATTGAAACATGGAATGATCATTCTCCTATATCACCTCTCCCAGGGTTTTTGGTTGGACAGGTTGTGCGTAAACCAGCAAAAAATAATAGACATTATGGTGGTATTTTGGTTTTGATTAAATCATCAGCTATTGATGGTTATGAACGAGTTAATAGTAGATCTGAAAATTTACTTTGACTGCGTATTTGTTTGAAATGTGGGAAGAGATTAACTTTGGGCGTTGTGTATATCCCTCCACAAAATAGTTCTTATTATCGAGAAAATACTTGGGAAATTTTAGATGATGAATTGTCGCTAATACAAGAAAGTTATAGTGATTTTGAGTGCGTTTTGATGGGGGATTTCAATGCTTATACGGGCGTTGAGGTTGAGGTTCCAGATTTATTAATCCCAGATTTAGGGGATTTGGTCCCAATTTGTTGTAGATTACCGCGAAGTAATAAGGATGAAAAAAGAAAAATAAACTTTTGGGGAAGAAAGATCCTAGCGCTTTGTGGGGAACATGGTCTGATCATTGCGAATGGAAGGTTTGGAAATGATAAGGGTCTGGGCGAGTTCACTTGCCTTTTGGGCCCAACTCAAAGTGTTGTAGATTATGCGCTGATTAATACGAAATTTGTACCTGAATCGATTGGTATTGATGTACTAGATTTAGTTGGATCCGATCATAGAGCTAGTAAGCTTGAGCTGAACACTGAGAAGCTTCAGTATGTTGTTCCTCGAGTTAGAAATTTATCTAATGGAGAGCTTAGATTAGAGGGCTTAGGAAAAAGAATTAAATATGATTTAAATGATAATGATATTGAAAAATTTAAAAGGGAGCTTATGAAGTTGCATATAACAAATAAGTTGAAAGCGTTAGAAGAAGATGGAAAATATATACATGGTATAATTATGGAGTTAAATGGAATAATTTGCAGTTGTTCAGCATCGTGTAATCTGAATAAAAAGGTAAATAAAAACGAGCGATATTTTTATTTGGAGTGTAAGTTAATGAAAGAAAAGGTCAGATATTTATTGAATCTTTTAAAAGAATGTGATAAACCTGAAGAGCAAAGTTTAAGATTAGCCGAATATAAAGATAAAAGAAGAGATTACAAAAGGTTAATTAAAAGGAAAAAAAAGATTTTGAGATTAAGAAGAAACTGGGTATTGCAAATTATTTTAGAAATAAAGATTTTAAGAAATTTTAGGGTTATATAAGGAATGATATTGGAAATGAAAAAGCAAAGACACAGGTGGCTCCGGACGCCAACTCTTGGCCTGATTACCTAGAAAGCATGGAAGATGATTGCGGAGAATTACAAGAGGTAACACATACCACAGAGATGGTTGTTTATCCCATCAAGGAACATGATTATGATTTAGTTGGGGAAGTGAGTAATGATGAGGTCAAGTTTGTATTCAAGAATTTAAAAGGAGGTTCGGCTGCGGGTGCCGATGGTGTACCAATAAAGTTATTTAAGAATTTTCTTTAAATTTTTATGTCGATAATTGTTTTTCTTTGTAATAAGGTGCTAACTTCAGGACACTGGCCAAATGAGTGGAAGAGATCATTGCTTATGCCGCTTTTTAAGAGAGGTAACCCTAAGTTGCACATGAATTATCGTTTAATAGCGCTAGTCCCTGCTTTAAGTAAGATAATGGAGAAAATACTTGATACAAGGCTTTCTAAATAGTTATATAAAAATAATATAATACATGAACAAAAAGGAGGTTTCAGAACAGGGTACAGGACGGTAGATACAATATTTATTTTAAAGGCATTAATTGATAAATATGGAAAGGGAAAAACTTCTCTTTATGCGGGATTTCTGGACCTCCACAAGGCGTTCGACAGTGTTGACAGAGAGCTATTAAAGGATGCCCTGTTTAGAATTGGCCTCCCTCATTTGTTTGTGAGGTTGATAGTGAGTATGTATATTTGTGTGAGTGGAATCATGTTAGTTGGTAACAGGTTTTCTAGGTTTTTTAATATTAAGCTGGGTGTAAAACAAGGCAGCACTCTTTCTCCTAATTTGTTTAACATTTTTATAAATGATGTTGTTGATTATCTAGAGAATAGATGGGCTCCGAATGTTAGTCTAGGGACCCATAAACTATCAATACTATTATTTGCAGATGATATTGCCTTGGTAGCTAGCACACCGCAAGATCTGCACACGCTTTTGAGTCTTATAGATGATTATTTGCAGATGAAAAAACTAAGGCTGAATGTTGAAAAGAGTGAAGTTGTTATTTTAAAAAAAAGGAAAACAAGTGGCGAAAATAATTATAAATTTAATAATGAGGAACTTAAAGTAAGTAAAAGAATAAAATATTTACGATTTATTTTATCGGAAAATGGAAGTTTAAAGATTCATGTTGATGAAATAATTAAAAGAGGCAAAGTGGCCATGTCTGCGATTTTTAGAAATCCAACGATAATGGGAATTAAAAACCTAAAAATGCCTAAAGGAATATTTAATGGAAAAATTTTACCAGTATTGGAATATGGAGCAGTGATTTGGGGAGGAGAAGCGGCACAGAAGTTGGAGTCCCTCCAGCTCCAGTATTATAAAAGACTATTTGGATTACATCAGACAACTAATTCACAGGCTCTGAAAGGTGATATGGGCCTGTTTTCGTTAAAACTACGTAGGTCTATTTTGATGCTTAGATTTTGGTTGAAGATCATTAGGTGCAATGAAGACAGACTAGTAGCTGCTGCTTATTATCAGATGTTGAGCTATGATTCGAAAAGGTCGTGGCCATCCCAAATTAGGTCATTACTAGAAAGTGTGGGAATGGCTTACTTATGGAATGACGGTCTTGGTTCCCCTGATCTACCAACAAATTTAGTAAGCCAGGTACGATTTATCTTAGAGGGTCAGGAAATTCAGTATTGGCAAGGGCTGGTTTTAAATTCTGCTACATTGAATCATTATAATCAGGTTAAACCTAGTTTTGGAGAGGAAATTTATTTTAAATTCAATTTACCGGCTATGATTTTATGTCGATGGATTCAGCTTAGGGCGAATTGCCTTCCAATCCAGAGTAGACAAATGGTGTTCGACAGAGGGATAGTACATCCTGATGGTCGGTATGTGTGTCCTCTTTGTAGGGATGAGGACGAAGATTTGGACCATTTTCTCAGAAAGTGCCCGGTGCTCTCTGATTTAAGGGAAAATTACTTACATGGGATTGTTTTGCTGCTTCCAAATATCTTACAAAGTAGTATCCAACCACAATATTTCGTATTGGTGCGTACATAGAGAAGGGATTAAAAAGAAAGAAATGTTTTTACAATTAATTATTATTAATTATATGGAATTAAAGTTATTTTGTTTTTTGGTATTTTACCAGAAGGTATTTTTCGCTATGTATTCATGTTAATGTGTGTTTGTAATTTGCTCTGTTGTAATTTTTCTATTTTCATGTTTTTTGTGTGTATATGGCTCTTGGGCTTTTTGAAATACACGATCTATCTATCTATCTATCTATATATATATATATTTTTTTATATATATATATATATATATATATATATATATATATATATTTATATATATATATATATATATATATATATATATATATATATATATATATATATATATATATATATATATATATATATATATATATATATATATATATATATATATATATATATATATATATATATATATATATATATATATATATATATATATATATATATATATATATATATATATATATATATATATATATATATATATATATATATATATATATATATATATATATATATATATATATATATACTCCCTTTAAACGAACAACCGTGCATTTATTTAGAACATCTTGTTATTTCTTGATAATTGTTTTTGTCAGGGTAATTGCATGAAACCCAACTTGAAGTGTAATTGCATGAAACCAAACCTTACCTAAAACAATCAGAAATTAAAATAAGTCAAACTCAAAACGACTAGAAATTAATAGGAATGGGGTTTTAAACCCCAGGCTTTCTAAAAGCTAGAAAAAAATTTGTAGTTTACTAAAAACAATTTGAATGCGTTTATTGAAAAAATGTGCATTGTCAGTTTAATATATAAATGCTGATATTTATACCTTAAAATATTAATCAATTTTTGATTTCTCAAAGTTATAAAAGTGAAGATATTTAAAAGAATTTTGTTTCAGTAAAGTACAAATTGTATTCTGGCTTTTAGAAAGCATAGGGTTTAGGACCCTACTCAGATTAATTTCTGCTCGTTTTCAGTTTGAGTTATTTTAATTTATATTTGTTTTGTGTTTCATTTATTTATTGATGCTGATTTGTGGTAGTTGTATGCTTGGTAGATTATTTGATTCTATTTTTGTTCCTTTTTGGTTTAATGGCGTTCTTTACTTTTTTTAGAAAAACTATTTTGTGGAAAAAGTTTTTTTGATTAATTTCTGTTCGTTTTATGTTGACATAGTCATTTTCAGGGAGAAAGACCGAGTCTCTTCTAAAGTTAAACAACCATCCCTTCCATAAGAACCTTAAATACCCCCTGGGAGTAAAATACGACCCTTACCCCTAATGAGTGGGGTTTGTTTCAACCCCAAAAGCCTTGTTATATGATATTTGGACTGTTTTGAATAGAATGGCTATCTCAAAATTTCTATCAGACGCATTTCGGGACAATATGACGTGTGTTTAGGGGGGAAAGGGTAGCTGCTCTCTGATCACTTTGACGCTTAAAAAGAGCACAAGAGTGTCTGATTACCAATCCAATGAGCCCCCTTTGAAGTTTATATGACCACACTTTCTATAAAAACCCTATATGTCCTCAGGGCATAACTTACAACCCTTGCCCTGAGGGCTGGGGGGAGGGTCCTCCTCAAAAACATAATTTTTATCTGGAAATCAACTACTTTGAACAAAATGGCTATCTCAAAATTTTGATTGGATGTGTTTGGAGAAAGCTGGGCGTCGAAGGGGTGTTAGATGCCTTCCAATCACGTTCGACTAGTAAAAAAGGAACAAGCCACTACAATTTCCAATCGAATGAGCCCTTTTAAAAGTTTCTACGACAACTCCTTCGATACGAAGTGCCCTGGTCTATAGGAAACAATAATAAATAATACATTGTGCCAACATTGTTCTTTACTTAGGCAGCACGATTGCGCTGCCTATGATAACTGGCATATTGACATTTCTGGCGACAAAAACGATATAAAGAGGTCACAACTTTAAGGAACAACTCGTAATTTCTCAGGGTGGTTGCATGGAACCTATGGTAACGCCATGACATCAAGAAGAGGCTCAAATTGTCTGCAGTTAGAAGACATGTGACAATATGAAATCCATATATATTAGCCTGCCGCGTGGCCATGTCGGGGGTCTTTTTGAAGCTACATTTTGAATCTAAAAAAGTGTTTTAAGAGCATATGAGTGTGAACAACAAGCTGGCCTTTTCACAGAAAAAAGGAGCTTTTTCTTAATAAACATACAAAACTCGATAAGCATGGACACTCAAAGAAGAAATCTGGTCAGATTAGCCATCAGATTAACTTTTCTGGTCAGATTAACTTTTCAGATTATGCTAATCTGGTCAGATTAGCATAATAACTAAGCTTAGATGAACTTCAATCTACTTAGCAACTAATAAAGATCCAGTTCTTAGGGAATTGTTCGTTTCAATTAAGGGGATTACAAATTTTTGTTTATCTCTTCATTTCTTGCTTTTTTTTTTTTTTTTTTTTTTTTTTATTTTTTAATTGGCGATACTGATATTTTGGACACTATTGCAACCTTTGAACCTTACGTTGGAACTTGGGCATGTTGTTTCAAGTTTAATTTCTCTTTTTGATTAAATAAATTTGATTTGGATCCTAAAATCTTTATTTTTTACTTATTTTTTTCTGTCTGGCAAATAGATTTTCACCATTTTTGAGATATTGCGCAATTTTTTGCCAGTATCAGCATATATCTTAGAAACTTAGGGTGTAAATTGACAGTTCTGTAATATAATAAATTCGCTATAATAAGACCGGCAGTATGGAGATGCACAGAAAAATAGTCAAAAAATTATTCTATTTTGAAATCGTAAGATTTTGGGGTAAGGTTTACAATAACAGACTAATCAGCTAGATAAAAAAAAAAAAAATATATACCACTAGCATCAGAATTTCATCCTGATTCCAAGTATAACACTCATTTCTGTCGCAAATTATTTTCAGAATTACTTCTAAGCTCTTTAAGTCTCTTCAATTTTCCTGTTTTTTTCACAGAAACGTCATGGCGGCAATTCAATTTGAAAAATACTAAATTTTGCTGAAAGCTGCAATTTGAATTGAAATATACTAAATCTTGTTGCTCAGTGATTTGATATGAAAAATACTAAATCTTGTTGAGTGGTGATTTGATTTGAGAAATACTGAACAGTTTGAATTATCCATTTTTTTTTTTTTTTACAAAATAGGTCTTCCCTGTTTAGTTTGTTCTTGATTCAGAACTAAGATACAGTTTAAAATTTGGACTTTAGTTATATTTAAGCTAAAATCTAGAACAAAAAATTCAGATTACTCAGATAGAAAATATCATTTTCAACTGTTCTGATTTGTCAGTTATTAGAAAATGTCTATGTGCTAGTCATGTGAAATGTCATACTATACTGCAATAAACAGATTTATAAATAATGATGAAGCAAGCAACAACTTTTTCAGGACTCATAGTGTCTTACCATCACTAGTAATGTGCCAAAGCTGCAATACACCATACAACTATTACGCATCTGAAAATATGTGGAAATGCAGCAACAGCTGTCATCCCAAAAAGAGAAGATTTTGCAGCTATTCAGTATTCGATAGAAAAGGGAGTTTCTTGCATCATCAAATCCTGATATATATAAATCACTTTCTGTTGGATCATTGGGACCATCAAACGATTGTTGAGGAACTCCAGATAAGTAAAAAAACAAGCATTGACTGGAGGTCTTTTTCCTCAGAAGTTCTGATGGCTTGGAAAGGAAGCCAAGAACCTATAGGAGGGCAGGGTGTTTAAGTTAAAATCGATGAAACTTTAATGGCAAAAAGAAAGTACAACAGGAGAAGGATTTCACTGCAAGTAAAATTATTGAAAATTATTGAAGCAAAAGAAAAATTATTGTAGCCCTGACTGATGGCCAAGACGGCCTCCAAAGAAACAAGGAAACTTTAATTCCTATTATAAAAAATATATTAAGCCTGGAATCGTTATTTACAATGATAAATGGGGAGCTTATAGTACATTGTCCAGCCACGGATATACTCATTACCAAATCAATCATTCAGCCAATTATGTTGATCCACAGGACTGTTCCATTCATACTTAAAATATAGAAAGTCTGTGGAGATGCTTCAAAAAGCACTCTAAAAGACCAGGGATGCAAACAGCATACATGGAGCAGTATGTGTCGCGCTTCTTATTTCTGCAAAATCTTGAGTGAAAAGAACAACTTCATAATTTTTTATTGAAGCTGCAAAGATCTATCCCCCTGGAATCGATAGGGCCCCTAGAGCAGCAGACAGTGACACCCCTAGTGCATCAGAAAGTGATGATGAAGAGTTAGATATGAGTGATTAGTTTTTTTACATTGAGTATTATTTATCTGATACTTATAAAACTGTATATGTAGCTGCCATAAAGTGTTTGTTTTGATGAAAGAAGTTTTGCTGTTTTTTAAGAAGCTTAGAAGCAATTTTGGAAATAATTTGCAATTGAAATGAATGTTATATTTTGATTGAGGATGAAATTCGGAAGCTGGTGGTAAGTTCCACCACCAAGCCCCACCCCCCGCCCTAAAAAATAAATAATTCAAACTATTTAGTATTTCTCAAATCAAATTACTGCTCAACAAGATTTAGTATTTTACGTATCAAATCACTGATCAACAAGATTTAGTACATTTCAATTCAAATTGCAGCTTTCAGCAAAATTTAGTAGTTTTCAAATTTAATCGTCAACGTGACGTTTCTGTGAAAAAAAAAAAAAAAACAGGAAAATTGAAGAAACTTAAAGAAGCTTAGAAGTAATTTTGAAAATGATTTGCGACAGAAATGAGTGTTATATTTGGACTCAGGATGAAATTCTGATGCTAGTGGTATGTTGTTTTTTTTTTATCTAGCTGATTAGTCTGTTAGTGTAAACCTTACCCAGATTTTGGAGGTAGAGATCCGGCTAAAAAACACGGTCCGGTTCACACATGCCTGATTAGCAGTATTTTACAATTACGTCTTAAAATAACTCTTCTATGATAAAATAACTAATAGAAATGAGACGTAAGAGTGAAAGGTTTACAAAAAAAAGAAGAAAAACAAGACTAAAAACAAGCAAATACCTGTATCTGTCTTCACGATCTCTCTCATGAGTGCGATCGTAGTCTCTCGATCTTTCTCTTTTCTTTCTCTCATAGCGGTCCCGATCTCGATCTGGGGCCCTAGAACTACATACAAAACGATTAACTGAAAATAACAACTTTTGACACAGTGATATAGTGCTAATAGCATGCTTATCTAAGTTATATAACTTGTGCCAAAACACAAGTGAAAACATTTCTTCTTAATTCACTTTGATGAAATTAAAAGTGTTTTTTTAGCAAGATTTTTCTAAAAGCTGAATAACCATGATAAGTTTCTCTCCCCTCTGTCACACATATTCTTTTTATTCAAAATGGTTCCCATTTCCCACAAAACAAGAAGATTTTATACATTTTAACATAAAAAGTTAAACTTTTATCGCTATTTTCTAATGCAGTAAAAGTGAAAAACGGAAACTGCATTCTCTAATAATGGCAAACAAACGCTTGTTGACGAATTGAATATGTATGAAGGATACAAGAAAGGTGACACTTGGAAGTCTTCAGTTCAACCTTCAATTATTCAATGTAGTTAAAGTGCACCCAAAGGTCACAGAAAGGTTATCGCTTCAATATCAGACATAGAAGATTTCGCTTTGGGCCTTCGAAAGCCCTTATCAATGTCGTTACCAGCTACCCTTAAATATTGTCAGATCTGTCTATCTATTCGTAAAATCCTTTGTCCTAATCGGTCATTGCAATAGTTAACAAATTTTGTTAATCGAAACAGTGACTGATCTTTATCGTTTTCCACTAAAGCAAATGCAAGTTTGCCAAAAATCTTTTATTCCCATGCATGCCAAGATAATTTTCAGTACTTAGACGTCATTGATTTCAGCCGTTCTTCAAACACGATCAAAACCTAATTCTATTACATTGAGTTAGGACTTTGAGTTACTTAGTTGAGTTGAGCTAGGACAGTTAGGAAAAAGTCGACAAATTTGTATCAGAGGTCCAGGGCAAGCACGCATTGTAACTTTGCTGTATATCAACAAATAATTGTTATTATATAATTCAGTTTACTGTATATAATAGGAATTATCAGTCAATTAACTATGGTTAACTACCGTTGAAGGTTCAAATGCACTCATGGGCAGGCAACAGGATTTTGGCTTAACACCTAAGAGGTTCGACAAAAACTTTCGTCAGCGCTGCTTCAATCGCAGCCAATAACCAACTGTTTATCGTTTCGTATTCCTCGATGTTCCAAATTGATATTGGTCTCTGACAGGGATATATTGTCTCTAGTCTTATGTAATTTCGTAATCGACTGGATTATGACCAGAGCAATGACGACCTTCTCAGGAATTGAAGTAAGTCCCAATTTTGTGATCACCAATCTAGACTTAATCTCGTTCAGAAGCCCAATCCATGATATCGAAAATAGCTGAAGAATCCTCTGGTGGGTCTTAAGATGGCACCTCTCAGGTGGCACCTTGAAAACAAAAGTCATTGTGTTTGGCGTATGATCTCAAAACCCCTCAATCTTAATAGAACAGTCGCCCATAGACGAGATACCTGAATTCAAGTACCTAAGCTCTATGGTAGACCCAATATGAGGATACATGCAAGAAATTCCATCGAGAATCGCTTGCACACATGATCTTCAACCAGCTAAAATATTCTTTATGGAACCAGAAAAAAGTCCTTTTGAACACAAAAAAGGATATACCAGGCCCTTGTTCGGTCTGTCCTACTATATGGCTGTGAGACTATATACTATATGGCCCTAAAAGCATCCAACAAATAAGCCCTCAACGTATTCAACAACTCATGTCAAAGGAGAATCAATGGCATCAAACTCCGTGATGAGTCAGCAATGACGAACTCCGCAAAATTTGTCATATACGTTATGATTTGGCTACTATAATCAACCAAAGAAGAATAAGATAGTTTGGCCATGCACTTCGCCGCCCATAACACACCTTCGTCAATAGAGCAATGAAATATACGCCTCTTCCGGGATGGAAAAGCAACACGGAGGACAGAAAAAAACGTGGCTCGCCTGCATCAACGCAGACCTGGACCCACTCGGTAACTTAAAAAAGTATGGACGAAGATGGGATACAGTCTGCCTCAAATTGATTGAGCCACTCACGAAGGATCAAAACCCTCGGCTTACCACAATTACAAAGTTACTGGACGCCAGGGAGAGCTGAAATGCTTGAGTCCTGCTATAAGTACAAAAAGTAAGTAAAGTAAAAGTCTTATGTGCTACTTAACAAAGCACTACATCATTACACAAAATACATAAAAATCTGAGTTACCTATTAAATGTGTAGATAAATGTTTCGAGGGGGAGGGGGTATACAATAGGAGAGGGGAAGGTTACCATATAAATACCTTTAAAACAAGCATTTTTCATTTCCCAAGAAAAAAAGGTGGAACCTCACTTGATGTTATATGCTCAAATCCTTCTGATTATTATCAGAACAGCGGGAGCTCCCATCTCTTGGCGGAAGCTATTATTTGATGTTGCATTGGTATTCCCTTCTACCGTATAAAACTAAATACGTCATTGAAACTTTTTCATATAGACGGTTTATTTATATAGACGTTTATTTATATTAACTAAAAAAAACTTTCCGAAAAATAAGTTTTTCAAAGAAAAGTAAAGGCCATTTTAAACTTAAGCTCAGGAGATATAAATACCTGTTAAAATTCAAACTCAAAACGACCAAAAATTACCATCAAAGAATGAATGAAACCCAAAACGAACAGAAATTAAATAAACAATCATAGCAAAAACATACAACAAGTAATAATATAAATGAATCAATAGATCTTAAAGCGAGTAATGCTTAGATTGAATATGAAAACCAAGCTTAAAACGAAAACAAATATTTTGCTATTAAAGTATAAATGAAACTTAAAACGAACAGAAATTAAACAACAATCAATGCGAAAAAACATACAATATATATTAATGTAAATGAATAAATAAATCTTAAAACGAGTAAAACTAAAATTGAATACGCAAATCAAGTTTGAATCGAATAAAAATAACTACAAACAAGAGTTTGGGTATCGCCTCACTGCAGAAGCCATAAAACCTACTGCGTCATTTGCGTCTACTGCGTCTTGTATCGCTTTAAGATCTATTTATTCATTTATATTATTACTTGTTGTATGTTTTTTCCTATGATTGTTTATTTAATTTCTGTTCGTTTTGAGTTTCATTTATTCTTTAATAGTAATCTCTGGTCGTTTTGATTTTGAATTTTAACAGATGTTTATATATTCTGATCTTAACTTTAAAATAGCCTTTAACTTTCTTTGAAAAAATTATTTTTAGGAAAGTTTTTTTAATTAATTTTTATTCGTTTTTTTATTGCTAAAAGTTTCAAGTTCTTATAACATGGGGGGGGGGATGCTTAGTGTCCGATTATTCTTGACTTTAAAAAACGGATCTAGAACTTTCAATTTAAATCCAATTAGGCTTTTTTCAAAGTCTATACGATTACCTCTTTAATAAAAACCTTATATATGAACAATAGACAGCTTGCATAACTTGTGGACAGCGATTGACAACAATGAATGGATTGAAAAAATAGCTCCAATAAGGGGGTTTTTGATCATTTCACTTGCTGACACAAAGGGATCACGACTGTTTGGAATTGACATTAATAGGATTTTGTGTGCCAAAGCAATTTTACATCTATCTCAGAGTATGTATTTTAACCTTATAATTGGATAATTATAATAGATTTCCTAAGTATTCTTCCCATACAAAACCCCTTCCCATAAGTTAAAAACCCCCTTTAATAAGTTATACTCCAGGGCATAGCTTATAACGCCTACCCCCGGGCCTGGTGGGCTGTGTCGACACCGGAGTTTTTTGTTATCAGAACTTTGAACTATTTTAACAAAATGTCTATCTCAAAATTTTTATCTGATGCATTTAGGGCGTGGAGGAGGGGGGGGGGGGGCTACTAACCCTCCAATCTCTTTTGACTATTAAACGGTGAACAAGAACTTTCAGTTTTCAGTCATATGAGACCTCTCCAAAGTTTATACAACCATCCCTTCCATAAGAAATAATGGGAAGGATTCGGAGAATCCTTAAATTACAACTCTTGCCCTGAGCGCTGTGGGGGAGTTTTCAGCCTCAAAGACCTAATTTACAGAACTTAAAACTACGTTTAATAAAATGACTATCTCAAAGTTTTGATTAGATGTGTTTAGGGAAATGGTGGGCGTGAGAAGGGGGTTAGTTGCCCTCCAATCACTTTCGACTACTAAAAAGGGCACTAGCCCTTTGAATTTCCAGTCGAATGAGCCTTTGAAGTTTCTACGACAACGCCTTCTATAAAAACCTTATATGCCCCCAGGTCATATCTTAAAACCCTTGCCCTGAAGGTTGTGGGGGAGTGTCCTCCTCAAAAATATATTCTATCTGGAAATCAACTACGCTGAACAAAATGGCAATCTCAAAATTTTGATTGGATGTGTTTGGGGAAATGAATCCTTAAATTACAACTCTTGCCCTGAGAGCTGCGGGGGAGTTGTCATCCTCAAAAACCTAATTTCCAGAACTTAAAACTACGTTTAATAAAATGGCTGTCTTAAAATTTTGATTGGATGAGGTTGGGGAAAAGGTGGGCGTGAGAGGGGGGTTAGTTGCCCTCAAACCACTTTCGAATATTAAAAAGGGCACTAGCCCTTTAATTTCCAATCAAATGAGCCTGTTTTGAAGTTTCTACGAACACGCACTGTATACGGACCATATGTGGCCTCAAGGCATAACTTAAAACCCTTGTCCCGAAGGTTTTTAGGGAGTTTTCTCCTCAAAAATATATTTTCTATCTACAAATCAACTATGCTGAACAAAATGGCTATATCAAAATTTTGATTGGATGTGTTTGGGGAAAAGGTGGGCGTGAGAGGGGGGTTAGTTGCCCTCAAATCACTTTCGACTATTAAAAAGGGCACTAGCCCCTTGAATTTCCAATCGAATGAGCCTTTTTTAAGTTTCTACGACAACGCCTTCTATAAAAATCTTATATGCCCCCAGGGTATAAATTGAAACCCTTGCCCTGAGGGTTGTGGGGGAGTGTCCTCCTCAAAAATATATTTTATATCTGGTAATCAACTACGCTGAACAAAATGGTTATCTCAAAATTTTGATTGGATGTGTGTTGGGGAAATGATGGGATTGGGGGGGGGGCGGGAGGTTAGTTACACTCCAATCACTTTCGACTATTAAAAAGGGAGCTAGCCCTTTAATTTCCAATCGATTGAGCCTGTTTTGAAGTTTCTACGACAACACGTTCTATAAAAACCTTATATGCCCCCAGGGCATAACTTAAAACCCTTGCCCTGAGAGTTGTGGGGGAGTGTCCTCCTCAAAAATATATTTTCCATCTGGAAATCAACTATCCTGACCAAAATAGCTATCTCAAAATTTTAATTGGATGTGTTCGGGGGAATGATGGGCATGGGGGGGAGGGGGCTAGTTACACTCCAATCACTTTCGACTATTCAACAGGGCACTAGCCCTTTTATTTCCAATCGATTGAGCCAGTTTTGAAGTTTCTACGACAGCGCCTTCTATAAAAAACTTATATGCCCCTAGGGCATAACTTCAAACCCTTGCCCTGAGAGTTGTGGGGGAGTGTCTTCCTCAAAAACATATATTCTACCTGGAAACCATCGACTCTGAACAACATTCATTACTAAAAATTTGGAGGTTAGATGTGTGGGAGACGGAGTGGGGGGGGGGGGGGCTAATTGCCCTCCAATAACTTTTGAATCTGTTAAATCGCAATACAATTCTTAATTTCCTATTGAACAAGCCCTCTTTGATTTTTATGAGACGATTCCTTCCATATGAAGTGCTTCTGAAAAAAAAATAATAAATAATAATAATAATAAAACATTGGAGCCGTATGGCCTTTACTATAGGCAATGCTACAGCGTTGCCTCTGATAGACGGCTTATTTCATACATAACAGTTGAATTAAGTTCGGTTCAAGGGTCTCAGAATATATTTGGGAAGTAATATACTCTTTGAATTTTCCTCATGAATAAGCTTCGATTTTCCAAAAGAAAACCCGGACGAACTATGAATAATGTTTATGAGAGATGGTCACCGAACGTCGCAATTCCGATATATTGTACATCACTACCAAAATTTAGTGCTTAATTCATCACAAAATTGGATCATGAAAAAGCAAAAAACAAAAACAAACAAATAAGCTACGTTATAAGATTTGAAAGATGACAAAAGAGGTTGCCGCCTGATAATATAATTAAAAACTTGAAAACTTTTTCCAAAGAAAAATATCAGTGGTATAACGAAATAAAAGGATTACCTGGCAAAAATGGTAATAGTATAAATTTAGGTCTTTGTCAAAGTTATAGAGATACTCCTTACCAGTTAAATAAACACTTATCGAAAATTGTACAGTCACTATTTTTTGGATCTAACTGAGCACATGGGACATTTTAAGTCAGGAACACGAATAGACGCACTGGCCGGAATCACAGAAAAGAAAGTTTTTAATTAATTACAAAAATTGAAACGAACAAGTATGACCTCTACTGATGTTCCTAACGACTTATTCAAGTTTTTCACTAATAGGCTTCTCCATCCCTTGACTAATATTTTTAACCTCCTGACAAACCTTGTTCTTCTGGGTGGACATACAGTTCATTTCTTTCTAGCGCGATAGTTACTGTTTGGAAAGTCATCTCTGTACCTCAGTTGGAATCAACATATCTGGGTTGCCGTTTGTTATTTTTTTCAGCTTGTTATTGGTAGCGGAAGAGTTGTTTTTGTATTAAAGGAATGGACGAAAGTCTGAAATCGAAGAAGAGCAGGAGGATAAGAGGTACGAAAATTTCAAATTTTTCTTTGAATGAAAGGTGGAGCCTAGAAAAAAATTACCTTCCTTAGAAGGATTACAAGTTCATTTTGGGAGGGATTTTGCCACCTATATCGATTATGCCATCTATTGGTATGCGACTTACGTTCAATGTCCACCCCCGTAGACATTGGTTCTCAATCAAGTATTTTAAAGTTAGAAAGATAAGAGTTGACAGAATAAAAGAACTTCCTATTTTAAATGTGTTTTCTTTACTTTCGCTTATGGTAACCTTCAAAAGTTGAAAACCATGTTTTGTCTTGTTGTTACCTTGTCTGATGCCTTGGCAATCATCGACGCTAGTGGTGTTGAGGACAATTTTGCGGATGAAAGTGATGATGACCTTTTTGAGCCCCAAGATACAGTACTTGAAGACGAAGATCCTAACAGCGCCTTCCTTCCAGGCGATGAAAATATCATCGACGAGGAAGTATCTGAGCTTGAGTCTGATTTTGAAGCTGACATACCTCTAACCGAGCGGGCTAGCATATCGCAGCGACCTATGGAACGACAAAATTGATGAAATGGAGGGAAAGCCCGAGGTTTGGGATTCACTTGGGTCCAGCAAGAGATGAGGTTAAATTTACTGACCATTGATTGGAAACTAGGTGTCTTTTACACAGTACTTCCCCCAGTCTTTTTTTTTCGATGAGACGGCATGCGACACAAACTACACCTATACAAAACAATCCACAAGAGCCTGAATGTCACTGGTGACAAACTTAAAGACATTTTTTGGAGTTGTAATATTGATGGGCAATCTCAAATGTCCTCAAATCAAAATGTATTGGATGACGCAGTACCGTGTAAACCAGATAGCAGAAAATATTGGAAAAAACCGTTACTTCACTTTAAGAAGCAATCTGAAATTTTTCGTAGATGAGGAAATTTTTGACGACATTAAGAAGAACAACCAGTTGTGGAGAGTTCAGTCAATTATCGACCGTTTCCGTACCGTTTGCTTTTCTTTCTCGGGGGACAAAAGTTGTTTAATTGATGAGTAGATGATCCCATTTTAGGCGAAAACGTCGTTGAAACAGTATGTACCCAATAAGCCAAACCCCGTCACCCTCAAAAACTCTGTCTTGACTAATCCAAAGGGCCCTGTGCTTGACTTTGAGATTTATTAGGTGTCACTACGCTTCCTGAAGCTAAGTGATGCCATGGCCTTGCAGCTGGAATCGTACTCAGGCTATATCAAACTCTCCCACCCGAATTTTGCCTCTACTTTGATCGATTTTTCAACACAACAAAACTACTCGACCTTCTGTGCGAAATGCATCTGGCACAATCACGCAACATAAATTTAGGAAAGAGACCGTACCTTTGAAGCCAAAGAAATGAGGAAGTGATTTGAGGGCAACTAACCCCCCTCTCACGCCCACCTTTTCCCCAAACACATCCAATCAAAATTTTTAGATACCCATTTTATTCAACGTAGTTGAAAGTTTTGGAATTTAGGTCATTAAGAATGACAACCCCTCCCCCCACAGCCCTCAGGGCAAGGGTTGTAAGTTATGCCCTGGGGCATATAAAGTTTTTATTGAAAGCGTTGTCGTAGAAACTTCAAAAGGGCTAATTCAATTGGAAATTGAAAGGGCTAGTGCCTTTTTAATAGTGAAAAGTGATTGGATAGCGACTAACGCCTTTCTCATTCCCACTATTTTCCAAAAAACATCCAATCAAAATTTTGAGATATCCATTTTGTTCAAGGTAGTTGAACGTTCTGAAAATTAGGTCTTTTAGGATGATAACCCCCTCAGAGCCCTCAGTGCAAGGGTTGTAAGTTATGCTCTGGGGGCATATAAGGTTTATATAGAAAGTTGTTATATAAATCATAGGCAGCACCATCGCGCTGCCTAATTAAAGAACGGGAACACTCGAGAACGAGACAAGAAACGGGGACTAAGTAAAGAGGAGGACACTCCCCCACAACCCTCAGGGCAATGGTTTTAAGTTATGCCCTGGGGGCATAAAAGAACAATGTTGCCACAATGTACTGTTTATTATTTTTGTCCTTTAGAGCTGGGCACTTCATATGAAAGGGGTCGTCGTAGAAACTTCAAAAGGGGCTCATTCGATTGGATGAGAGTTCTAGTGCCCTTTAATAGTCGAAAGTGATTGGAAGGCAACTAGCCCCCCACGCCCATGATTCCCCCAAACACATCCAATCAAAATTTTGAGATAGCCATTGTGTTCAGCGTAGTTGATTTCCAGAAAGAAAATATGTTCTCGAGGAGGACACTCTCCCAAAACCCTCAGGGCAAGGGTTTTAAGTTATGTCCTGGGGGCATATAAGGGTTTTATAGAAGGCGTTATCGTAGGAAACTTCAAAACAGGCTCATTCGATTGGAAATTCGAAGGGCTAGTACCCTTTTTAATAGTCAAAAGTGATTGGAGGGCAACTAGCCCCCCCCCCCCAAGCCGATCATTCCCCCAAACACAGCCAATCAAAATTTTGAGATAGCGATTTTGTTCAGCGTAGTTGATTTCCAGATAAAAAATATATTTTTGAGGAGGAAACTCCCCCACAGCCCTCAGGACAAGGGTTGTAAGTTACGCCCTGGGGGCATATAAGGTTGTTATAGAAGGCGTTGTCGTAGAAAATTCAAAAAAGGCTCATTCGATTGGAAATCCAAAGGGCTAGTGCCCTTTTTAATAGTCAAAAGTGAATGGAGGGCAACTAGCCCCCCCACGCCCATCGTTTTCTCAAACACATCCAATCAAAATTTTGAGATAGCCATTTTGTTCAGCGTAGTTGATTTCCAGATAGAAAGCATGTTTTTGAGGAGGACACTCCCCCACAGCCCTCAGGCTAAGGGTTTAAAGTTATGCCCTGGGGGCATATAAGGTTTTTAAAAAAGGCGTTGTCGTAGAAACTTCAATAAAAAGCTCATTCGATTGGAAATTCAAAGGGCTAGTGCCCTTTTTAACAGTCGAAAGTGATTGGAGGGCAACTATACCCCCCCCCCCCTACGCCCTCTACGCACTTCATATGGAAGGGGTCGTCGTAGAAACTTCAAAAACGGCTCATTCGATTGGAAATTGAGAGTTCTAGTGCCCTTTTTAATAGTCGAAAGTGATTGGAGGGCAACTAGCCCCCCCCCCGACGCACATCATTCCCCCCAACACATCCAATCAAAATTTTTAGGTAGCCATTTTGTTCAGCGTAGTGGATTTCCAGATAGAAAATATGTTTTTGAGGAGGAAACTCCCCAAGAAACTTTTTTTGAAGTTTCTACGACAACGCCTTCTTTAAAAACCTTATATGCCCCGAGGGCATAACTTAAAACCCTTGCCCTGAGGGGGGTGGGGGAATGTCCTCCTCAAAAACATATTTTCTATCTGGAAATTAACTACGCTGAACAAAATTGCTATCTCAAAATTTTGATTGGATGTGTTTGGGGGAATGATGGGCGTGGGGGGGGGGTCTAGTTGCCCTCAAATCACTTTTGACTATTAAAAAGGGTACTATCCCTTTGAATTTCAAATTGATTGAGCCCTTTTTCAAGTTCCTACAAAAAGATTTCAGTAATAACCTTATATGCCCCCGGGGCATAAATTAAAATACTTGCCTTGAGGGTCGTAAGGGAGCGTATTCCTCAAAAACATATTTTCTATATGGAAATCAACTACGCTGAACGAAATGGCTATCTCAAAATTTTTATTAGATATGTTTGGGGGAATGATGGGCGTGAGGGTCGGGTGGGGGTATAGTTGCCCTCCAATCACTTTCGACTATTAAAAAGGGCACTAGCCCTTTGAATATTAAATCGAATGAGCTTATTTTGAAGTTTCTACGACAACCCTTTTATAAAAACCTTATATGCCCCCAGGGCATAACTTAAAACCCTTGCCCTGTGGGTTGTGGGGGAGTGTCCTCCTCAAAAAAATATTTTCTATCTAGATATCAACTACGCTGAACAAAATTGCTATCTAAAAATTTTGATTGGATGTGTTTGGGGGAATGATGGGCGTGGGGGGGGAGGGGCTAGTTGCCCTGAAATCACTTTCGACTATTAAAAAGAGCACTAGAACTCTCAATTTCAAATCGAATGAGCCCCTTTTGAAGTTTCTACGACGACTCCTTCCATATGAAGTGCCCTGCTCTAAAGGAAAAAAAAATAATAAATAGTAAATTGTGCCAACGTCGTTCTTATATGCCCCCAGGGCATAACTTACAACCCTTGCCCTGAGGGCTCTGAGAGGATTATCATCCTAAAAGACCTAATTTCCAGAACTTTAAACTACGTTGAACAAAATGAATATCTCAAAGTTTTAATTGCATGTGTTTGGGGAAATGGTGGGCGTGAGAGGGGCGTTAGTCAATATCCAATCACTTTTAACTATTAAAAAGGCACTAGCCCTTTCAATTTCCAATTGAATGAGCCGTTTTGAAGTTTCTACGACAACGCTTTCAATTAAAACTTTATATGCCCTCAGGGCATAACTTACAAGTCGCGCTCTGAGGGCTGTGGGGGAGGGGTTTTTATTCTTAAGAACCTAGCTTACACAAGTTTCGACTGCAGTAAACAAAACGGATGTTTCAAAATGTTGGTTGGATATGTCTGGAAGAAAGATGGACGTGAAAGGGGCGTTAGTTGCCCTTCTATCACTTTCGACTAAGAAAAAGAATACTATCCCTTTGAATTTCAAATCGAGTAAGCCCTTTTTCAAGCTTCTACGACAAATATTTCAATAAAAACCTTATATACCCCAGGGCATAACTTATAATCCTTGCCCTGAGGGTTGTGGGGGAGTGTCCTCCTCAAAAACATATTTTCTATTTGGAAATCAACTATGCTGAACAAAATGGCTATCTCAAAAATTTTATGGGATGTGTTTGGGGGAATGATGGGCGGGGCTAGTTGCCCTCCAATCACTTTCGACTATTAAAAAGAGCACTAGCCCTTTGAATTTCCAATCGAATGAGCTTTTTTTGAATTTTCTACGACAACGCCATTTTTAAAAACCTTATATGCCCCCAGGGCATAAACTAAAACCCTTGGCCTGAGGGCTGTGGGGGAGTGTCCTCCTTAAAAACATATTTTCTATCTGGAAATCAACTACGCTGAATAAAATGGCTATCTTAAAATTTTGATTGGATGTGTTTGGGGAAATGATGGGCGTAGGGGGGGGGGGGGCTTGTTGCCCTCCAATCCCTTTCGACTATTAAAAACGGCTCTAGCCCTTTGGATTTCCAATCGAATGAGCCTTTTTTGAAGTTTCTACGACAACGCCTTCTATAAAAACCTTATATGCCCCCAGGGCATAACTTAAAACCCTTGTCCTGAGGGTTGTGGGGGAGTTTCCTCCTCAAAAACATATTTTCTATCTGGAAATCAACTACGCTGAAAAAAATGGCTATCCCAAAAAATTGATTGGATGTGTTTGGGGGAATGATTGGCGTAGGGAGGGGAGCTAGTTGCCCTCCAATCGCTTTTGACTATTAAAAAGGGTACTAGCCCTTCGAATTTCCAATCGAATGATCCTGTTTTGAAGTTTCCTACGACAACGCCTTCTATAAAAACCTTATATGCCCCCAGGACATAACTTAAAACCCTTCCCCTGAGGGTTGTGGGGGAGTGTCCTCCTCAAAAACATATTTTCTATTTGAAAATCAACTACGCTGAACAAAATGGATATCTAGAAATTTTGATTGGATGTATTTGGGGGAACGCGGGATGTGGGGGGGGGGCTAGTTTCCCTCCAATGACTTTCGACTATTAAAAAGGGCACTAGCCCTTTTAATTTCCAATCGAATGAGCCTTTTTTTAAGTTTCTATGACAACACCTTCTATAAAAACCGTATATGCCCCCAAGGCATAACTTAAAACCCTTGCCCTGAGGGTTGTGGTGGAGTGTCCTCCTCAAAAACATATTTTCTATGTGGAAATCAACTATGCTGAACACAATGGCTATCTCAAAAATTTGTTTGGATGTGTTTGGGGGAATGATGGGCGTGGGGGGGGCTAGTTGCCCTCCAATCACTTTCGACTATTAAAGGGCACCAGAACTCTCATCCAATCGAATGAGCCCCTTTTGAAGTTTCTACAACGACCCCTTCCATATGAAGTGCCCAGCTCTAAAGGACAAAAATAATAAATAATACATCGTGCCAACATCGTTCTTATATACCCTCAGGGCATAACTTAAAATTCTCGACCAGAGGGTTTTGGGGAAGTGTCCTCCTCTTTACCCAGTCCCCGTTTCTTGTCTCATCCTCGAGTGTCCCCCTTCTTTACTTAGGCAGCGCGATCCTGCTACCTATGATTTATATAACAACTTTCTATATAAACCTTATAAGACCCCAGGGCATAACTTACATCCCTTGCACTGAGGGCTCTGAGGGGGTTATCACCCTAAAAGACCTAATTTCCAGAACGTTCAACTACGTTGAACAAAATGGATATCTCAAAATTTTGATTGGATGTGTTTTGGAAAATGGTGGGCGTGAGAAAAGCGTTAGTCTGTATCCAATCACTTTTCACTATTAAAAAGGCACTAGCCCTTTCAATTTCCAATTGAATGAGCCCTTTTGACGTTTCTACGACAACGCTTTCAATAAAACTTTTATATGCCCCAGGGCATAACTTACAACCCTTGCCCTGAGGGCTGTGGGGGAAGGGGTTGTCATCCTTAAAGACGCAATTTCCAAAACTTTCAATTACGTTGAATAGAATGGCTATCTAAGAAATTTGATTGGATGTGTTTGGGGAATGATGGGCGTGGGGGGGGGGGAGGGGCTAGTTGCCCGCCAATCACTTTTGACTATTAAAAAGGGTACTATCCTTTTGAATTTCCAATTGAATGAGTCTGTTGTGAAGTTTTCCACGACAACGTCTTCTATAAAAACCTTATATGCCCCCAGGGCATAACTGAAAACCCTTGCCCTGACGGTTGTGGGGAGTGTCCTCCTCTTTACTTAGTCCCCGTTTCTTGTCTCGTTCTCGAGTGTCCCCGTCCTTACTTAGGCGGCGCGACCGTGCTGCTATGATTCATACAACAACTTTCTATATAAACCTTATATGCCCCAGGACCTAACTTACAACCCTTGCACTGAAGGCTCTGAAGGGGTTATCATCCTATAAGACCTAACTTCCAGAACGTTCAACTATGTTGAACAAAACGGATATCTCAAAATTTTGATTGGATATGTTTCGGAAAATGGTGGGCGTGAGAGGGGCGTTAGTCGCCATCCAATCACTTTCAACTATTAAAAAGGCCCTAGCCTTTTCAATTTCCAACTGAATGAGCCCTTTTAAAGTTTTTACGACAACGCTTTCAATAAAAAATTCATGCACCCCTATGACATAATTTAACATCCTTGTACTGACGTATATGGGGGAGGGGTTGTGTTCATTAAAGATCCAATTTTCCAATCTTTCAACTACGCTGAATTAAATGTCTTCTAAAAATTTTGATTGGATGTGTTTTGCGAAAAGGTGGGTGAGAGGGGGGGGGGGGTTAGTTGCCCTCAAATCACTTTCGACTATTAAAAAGGGTACTATTCCTTTGAATTTCAAAACGAATGAGCCGTTTTTCAAGTTTCTACGACAAACATTTCAGTAAAAACCTTATATGCCCCCAGGGCATAACTTATAATCCTTGCCCTGTGGGTTGTGGGGGAGTGTCCTCCTCAAAAATATTTTTTCTATCTGGAAATCAACTCCGCGGAACAAAATGGTTATCTAAAAATTTATATTGGATGTTTTTGGGGGAATGATGGGCATGGGGTGGGGGTATAGTTGCCCTCCAATCACTTTCGACTATTAAAAAGGGCACTAGCCCTTTGAATATCCAATCGAATGAGCTTTTTTTGAAGATTCTACGACAACGCCTTTTTCAAAAACCTTATATACCCCCAGGGCATAACTTAAAACCCTTTCCCTGAGGGCTATGGGGGAGTGTCCTGCTCAAAAATATATTTTCTATCTGGAAGTATACTACGCTGAACAAAATGGCTATCTCAAAATTTTGATTGGATGTGTTTGGGGAAAAATGATGGGCGTGGGGGGGGGCTAGTTGCCCTCCAATCACCTTCGACTATTAAAAAGGGCACAAGCTATTTGAATTTCAAATCGAATGAGCTTTTTTTGAAATTTCTATGACAACTCCTTGTATAAAAACCTTATATGCCCCAAGGGTCTAACGTAAAACCCTTGCCCAGAGGGTTGTGGGGGATTTTCTTCATCAAAAACATATTTTCTATATGGAAATCAAATACGCTGAACAAAATGGCTATCTCAAAATTTTAATTGGATATGTTTGGAGGAATGATCAGCGTGGGGAGGGGCTAGTTGCCCTCCAATCACTTTTGACTATTAAAAAGGGCACTAGACCTTCGAATTTCCAATCGAATGAGCATGTTTTCAAGTTTTCTACGACAACGCCTTCTATAAAAACCTTATATGCCCCAGGGAATAACTTAAAACCATTGCCCTGAGGGCTGAGGGGGAGTATCCACCTCAAAGACATATTTGCTATCTCGAAATCAACTACGCTGGACAAATTGGCCATCTCCAAATTTTGTTTGGATATGTTTAGTGGAATGATTGGCGTGGGGGGGGGCTAGTCTCCCTCCAATCACTTTCGAATATTAAAAAGGGCACTAGCCCTTTTAATTTCTAATCGAATGAGCCTTTTTGAAGTTTCTACGACAACACGTTCAATAAAAACCTTATATACCCCCAGGGCATGACTTACAATCGTTGCCCTGAGGGTTGTGGGGGAGTGTCCTCCTCAAAAACATACTTTCTATCTGGAAATCAACTATGCTGAACAACATTACTATCACAACTTTTGGAATGGATGTGTTGGTTGGAAGGCGGGGCGTGGGGGGGGCTAGTTGCCCTCCAATCACTTTCGACTATTAAAGGGCACTAGAACTCCCAATTTCCAATCGAATGAGCCCCTTTTGAAGTTTCTACGACGACCCCTTCCATATGAAGTGCCCTGCTCTAAAGGAAAAAAATAATAATGAATAGTACATTGTGCCAACATCTTTCTTATATGCCCCCAGGGCATAACTTAAAACCCTTGCCCTGAGGGTTGTGGGGGAGTGTCCTCCTCTTTACTTAGTCCCCGTTTCTTGTCTCGTTCTCGAGTGTCCCCGTTCTTTACTTAGGCAGCGCGATCGCCTATGATTTATACAACTTTCTATATAAACCTTATATACCCCCAGGGCATAACTTACAACCCTTGCATTGAGGGCTCTGAGGGGGTTATCATCCTAAAAGACCTAATTTCCAGAACGTTCAACTACGTTGAACAAAATGGATATCTGAATCGAATGAGCCTGCTTTAAAGTTTTCTACGACAACACCTTCTATAAAAGCCTTATATACCCTCAGGGCATAACTTAAAACCCTTGCCCTGAGGGTTGTTGGGGATTGTCCTCCTCAAAAACATATTTTCTATCTGAAAATCAACTATGCTGAACAAAATGGCTATCTCAAAATTTTGATTGAATGGGTTTGGGGTAGTGATGGGCATGGGGGGGGGCTAGTTGTCCTCCAACCACTCTCGACTATTAAAAAGGGCACTAAAACTCTCAATTTCCAATCGAATGAGCCCCATCTGAAGTTTCTACAATGACCCCTTCCATATGAAGTGCCCAGCTCTAAAGGACAAAAATAATAAATAGTACATTGTACCAACATTGTTCTAATATGTCCACAGGGCATAACATAAAACCCTTGCCCTCAGGTTTGTGGGGAAGTGTCCTCCTCTTTCCTTAGTCTCCATTTTTTGTCTCGTTCTCGAGTGTCCCCGTTCTTTACTTAGGCAGCGCGATCGTGCTGCCTATGATTTATACAACAACTTTCTATATAAACCTTATATGCCCCCAGGGCATAACTTATAACCGTTGCACTGAGGGCTCTGAGGGGGTTATCATCCTAAAAGACCCAATTTCCAGAACGATCAACTACCTTGAACAAAATGGATATCTCAAAATTTTGATTGGATGTGTTTTGGAAAACGGAATGTGGTTTTGGAATGAGCCCTTTTGAAGTTTCTACGACAACACTTTCAATAAAAACATTATATGCCCCAGGGCATAACTTACAAATCTTGACCTGAGGGCTTTGGGGGGAGGGGTTGTCATCCTTAAAGACCTAATTTCCAAAACTTTGAACTACGTTGAATAAAATGGCTATCTAAAAATGTTGATTGGATGTGTTTGGGGAAAGGGTGGGCGTGAAATGGGGGTTATATGCCCTCAAATCACTTTCGACTATTAAAAAGGGTACTATCCCTTTGAATTTCAAATCGAATGAGCCCTTTTTCAAGTTTCTACGTCAAAGATTTCAATAAAAACCTTATATGCCCCCAGGGCATAACTTATAATCCTTACCCTGGGGGTTATGGGGGAGTCTCCTCCTCAATAATATATTTTCTATCTGGAAATCAATTACGCTGAACAAAATCGCTACTATCCCTTTGAATTTCAAATCGAATGAGCCATTTTTGAAGTTTCCTACGACAATGCCTTCTATAAAAACCTTGTTTGCCCCCGGGGCATAACTTAAAACCCGTGCCCTGAGGGCTGTGGGGGAGTATCGTCCTCAAAAACATATTTTCTATTTGAAAATCAACTACGCTGAACAAAATGCCTATCTCAAAGTTTTGATTGGATGTGTTTGGGGGAATGATGGACGTAGGGGGGGCTAGTTGCCCCCCAATCACTTTCGACTGTTAAAGAGGATACTAGCCTTTTGAATTTCCAATCGAATGAGACTGTTTTGAAGTTTCTACGACAACTCTTTCTATAAAAAGCGTACATGCCCCCAGGGCATAACCTACAACCTTAGCCTTGAGGGTTGTGGTGGAGTGTCCTCCTCAAAAACATATTTTCTATGTGGAAATCAACTATGCTGAACACAATGGCTATCTCAAAAATTTGATTGGATGTGTTTGGGGGGAATGATGGGCGGGGGGGGGGGCTAGTTGCCCTCCAATCACTTTCGACTATTAAAGGGCACCAGAACTCTCATCCAATCGAATGAGCCCCTTTTGAAGTTTCTACAACGACCCCTTCCATATGAAGTGCCCAGCTCTAAAGGACAAAAATAATAAATAATACATTGTGCCAACATCGTTCTTATATGCCCCCAGGGCATAACTTAAAACCCTTGCCCAGAGGGTTGTGGGGGAGTGTCCTCCTCTTTACTTAGTCCCCGTTTCTTGTCTCGTTCTCGAGTGTCCCCGTTCTTTATTTTGGCAGCGCGATCATGCTGCCTATGATTTATACAACAACTTTCTATATAAACCTTATAAGACCCCAGGGCATAACTTACATCCCTTGCACTGAGGGCTCTGAGGGGGTTATCACCCTAAAAGACCGAATTTCCAGAACGTTCAACTACGTTGAACAAAATGGATATCTCAAAATTTTGATTGGATGTGTTTTGGAAAATGGTGGGCGTGAGAAAAGCGTTAGTCTGTATCCAATCACTTTTCACTATTAAAAAGGCACTAGCCCTTTCAATTTCCAATTGAATGAGCCCTTTTGACGTTTCTACGACAACGCTTTCAATAAAACTTTGATATGCCCCCAGGGCATAACTTACAACCCTTGCCCTGAGGGCTGTGGGGGAAGGGGTTGTCATCCTTAAAGACGCAATTTCCAAAACTTTCAATTACGTTGAATAGAATGGCTATCTAAGAAATTTGATTGGATGTGTTTGGGGAATGATGGGCGTGGGGGGGGGGGAGGGGCTAGTTGCCCTCCAATCACTTTTGACTATTAAAAAGGGTACTATCCTTTTGAATTTCCAATTGAATGAGTCTGTTTTGAAGTTTTCCACGACAACGTCTTCTATAAAAACCTTATATGCCCCCAGGGCATAACTGAAAACCCTTGCCCTGACGGTTGTGGGGAGTGTCCTCCTCTTTACTTAGTCCCCGTTTCTTGTCTCGTTCTCGAGTGTCCCCGTCCTTACTTAGGCGGCGCGACCGTGCTGCTATGATTCATACAACAACTTTCTATATAAACCTTATATGCCCCAGGACCTAACTTACAACCCTTGCACTGAAGGCTCTGAAGGGGTTATCATCCTATAAGACCTAACTTCCAGAACGTTCAACTATGTTGAACAAAACGGATATCTCAAAATTTTGATTGGATATGTTTCGGAAAATGGTGGGCGTGAGAGGGGCGTTAGTCGCTATCCAATCACTTTCAACTATTGAAAAGGCACTAGCCCATTCATTTTCCAAGTGAATGAACCATTCTGAAGATTCTACGACAACGCTTTCAATAAAAACTTCATATGCCCCCGGGCATAACTTACAACCCTTGACATGAGGGCTGTGAGGGGAGAAGCTGCCTTACCTAAAGACCCAATTTCCAAAACCTTCAACTACGTTGAATAAAATGGCTATCTAAAAATTTTGATTGGATGTGTTTTGGGAAAAGGTGGGTGTGAGGGGGGGGGGGGTTAGTTGCCCGCAAATAACTTTCGACTATTAAATAGGGTACTAGTCCCTTGAATTTCAAATCGAATGAGCCCCTTTTCAAGTTTCTACGACAAATATTTCAATAAAAACCTTATATGCCCCCAGGGCATAACTTATAATCCTTGCCCTGAGGGTTGTGGGGGAGTGCCCTCCTCAAAAATATATTTTCTATCTGGAAATCAACTACGCGGAACAAAATGGTTATCTAAAAATTTATATTGGATGTTTTTGGGGGACTGATGGGCATGGGGTGGGGGTATAGTTGCCCTCCAATCACTTTCGACTATTAAAAAGGGCACTAGCCCTTTGAATATCCAATCGAATGAGCTTTTTTTGAAGATTCTACGACAACGCCTTTTTCAAAAACCTTATATGCCCCCAGGGCATAACTTAAAACCCTTTCCCTGAGGGCTATGGGGGAGTGTCCTGCTCAAAAATATATTTTCTATCTGGAAGTAGACTACGCTGAACAAAATGGCCATCTCAAAATTTTGATTGGATGTGTTTGGGGAAAAATGATGGGCGTGGGGGGGGGCTAGTTGCCCTCCAATCCCCTTCGACTATTAAAAAGGGCACTAGCCCTTTGAATTTCCAATCGAAGGAGCTTTTTTGAAGTTTCTATGACAACGCCTTCTATAAAAACCTTATAAGCCCCCAGGGCATAACTTAAAACCCTTGTCCTGAGGGTTGTGGGGGAGTTTCATCCTCAAAAACATATTGTCTATCTGGAAATAAACTATGCTGAACAAAATGGCTATCTCAAAATTTTAATTTGATGTGTTTGGGGGAATAATCAGCGTGGGGAGGGGCTAGTTGCCCTCCAATCACTTTTGACTATTAAAAAGGGTACTAGACCTTCGAATTTCCAATCGAATGAGCATGTTTTCAAGTTTTCTACGACAACACCTTCTATAAGAAGTTTACATGCCCCCAGGGCATATCTTAAAACCTTTGCCCTAGAGTTCGTGTGGGAGTGTCATCCTCAAAAACATGTTTTCTATCTGAAAATCTACTATGCTGAAGAAAATGGCTACCTCAAAATTTGGATTGGATGTGTTTGGTGGAATGATGGGCGTGGGGGGGGGCTAGTTGCCCTCCAATCACTTTCGAATATTAAAAAGGGCACTAGCCCTTTGAATTTCTAATCGAATGAGAATTTTTGAAGATTCTAAGACAACGCCTTCTATAAATACCTTATATACCCCCAGGGCATGACTTAAAATCCTTGCCCTGAGGGTTGTGGGGGAGTGTCCTCCTCAAAAACATACTTTCTATCTGGAAATCAACTATGCTGAACAACATTACTATCACAACTTTTGGAATGGATGTGTTTGTTGGAAGGATGGGCGTGGGGGGGCTAGTTGCCCTCCAATCACTTTCGACTATTAAAGGGCACTAGAACTCCCAATTTCCAATTGAATGAGCCCCTTTTGAAGTTTCTACGACGACCCCTTCCATATGAAATGTCCAGCTCTAAAGAACAAAAATAATAAATAGTACATTGTGCCAACATCGTTCTTATATGCCCCCAGGGCATAACTTTAAACCCTTGCCCCGAGGGTTGTGGGGGAGTGTCCTCCTCTTTACTTAGTCCCCGTTTCTTGTCTCGTTCTCGAGTGTCCCCGTTCTTTACTTAGGCAGCGCGATCGCCTATGATTTATACAACTTTCTATATAAACCTTATATACCCCCAGGGCATAACTTACAACCCTTGCATTGAGGGCTCTGAGGGGGTTATCATCCTAAAAGACCTAATTTCCAGAACGTTCAACTACGTTGAACAAAATGGATATCTGAATCGAATGAGCCTGCTTTAAAGTTTTCTACGACAACACCTTCTATAAAAGCCTTATATACCCTCAGGGCATAACTTAAAACCCTTGCCCTGAGGGTTGTTGGGGATTGTTCTCCTCAAAAACATATTTTCTATCTGGAAATCAACTATGCTCAACAAAATGGCTATCTCAAAATTTTGATGGAATGGGTTTGGGGGACGGCGGGGCAGGGGGGGGGGGCTAGTTGCCCTCCAATCACTTTCGATTATTAAAAAGGTCACTAGAACTCTCAATTTCCAATCGAATGAGCCCCATCTGAAGTTTCTACAATGACCCCTTCCATATGAAGTGCCCAGCTCTAAAGGACAAAAATAATAAATAGTACATTGTACCAACATCGTTCTTATATGTCCACAGGGCATAACTTAAAACCCTTGCCCTGAGGGTTGTGGAGGAGTGTCCTCCTCTTTACTTAGTTCCCGTTTCTTGTCTCTTTCTCAAGTGTCCCCGTTCTTTACTTAGGCAGCGCGATCGTGCTTCCTAGGATTTATACAATAACTTTCTATATAAACCTTATATGCCCCCAGGGTATGACTTATAACCGTTGCACTGAGGGCTCAGAGGGGGTTATCATCCTAAAAGACCTAATTTCCAGAACGTTCAACTACGTTGAACAAAATGGATATCTAAAAATTTTGATTGGATGTGTTTTGGAAAACGGAATGTGGTTTTGGAATGAGCCCTTTTGAAGTTTCTACGACAATACTTTCAATAAAAACATTATATGCCCCAGGGCATAACTTACAACTCTTGACCTGAGGGTTTTGGGGGGAGGGGTTTTCATCCTTAAAGACCTAATTTCCCAAACTTTGAACTACGTTGAATAAAATGGCTATCTAAAAATTTTGATTGGATGTGTTTGGGGAAAGGGTGGGCGTGAAAGGGGGGTTATATGCCCTCAAATCACTTTCGACTATTAAAAAGGGTACTATCCCTTTGAATTTCAAATCAAATGAGCCCTTTTTCAAGTTTCTACGTCAAAGATTTCAATAAAAACCTTATATGCCCCCAGGGCATAACTTATAATCCTTACCCGGGGGGTTATGGGGGAGTCTCCTCCTCAATAATATATTTTCTATCTGGAAATCAATTACGCTGAACAAAATCGCTACTATCCCTTTGAATTTCAAATCGAATTAGCCATTTTTGAAGTTTCTACGACAACGCCTTCTATAAAAACCTTATATGCCCCCAGGGAATAACTTAAAACCCTTGCCCGAGGGTTGTGGGGGAGTGTCCTTCTCAAAAATATATTTTCAATCTGGAAATCAACTACGCTGAACAAAATGGCTATCTCAAAGTTTCGATTGGATGTGTTTGGGGGAATGATGGGCGTAGGGGGGCTAGTTGCCCTCCAATCACTTTCGACTATTGAAAACGGCACTAGAACTCACAATTTCCAATCAAAAGATCCCCTTTTGAAGTTTCTACGACGACCCCTTCCATATGAAGTGCCCAGCTTTAAAGGAAAAAAAAATAAACAGTACATTGTGCCAACATTGTCCTTATATGGCCTCAGGGCATAACTTAAAACCCTTGCCCCGAGGGTTGTGGGGGAGTGTCCTCCTTAAAAACATATTTTCTATCTGGAAATCCACTACGCTGAACAAAATAGCTATCTCAAAATTTTGATTGGATGTGTTTGGGGGAATGATGGGGGTGGAGGTGGGGGCTAGTTGCCCTCCAATCACTTTTGACTATTAAAAAGGGTACTAGCCCTTCCAATTTCCAATCGAATAAACCCGTTTTGCAGTTTCTACGACAATGCCTTCTATAAAAACCTTATATGGCCCCTGGGCCTAGCTTAAAACCTTGCCCTGAGGGTTGTGGGGGAGTGTCCTCCTCAAAAACATATTTTCTGTGTGGAAATCAACTACGCTGAACATGGGCGTAGGCAGCACATGGTCTAGGGGGGGGGGCAGTCGATAGTGTGATGGAGGGCCTTTTATCAACTACTTTTCCAACCATCTGATTTTTCAGCCACATCTAATGTAAATTTGAAGGTCTAGGGGGGGCAGCTGCCCCCTGCCCCCCTCCCTACACCCATGACGCTGAACAAAATGGCTATCTCAAAATTTTAATTGGATGTGCTTGGGGAAATAATGGGCATGGGGGGGGGCTAGTTCCCCTCCAATCACTTTCGACTGTTAAATAGGGCACTAGCCACTCCTATTTCCTATCGAATGAGCCTTTTTTGAAGTTTCTATGACAACTCCTTCGATACGAAGTGCCTGACTGAAGAAAAAAAAAACACATTGTGCCCACATCGTTCTTTACTTAGGCAGCGCTAGCGCGCTGCCTATGAAAATAAATTTTCTGTTTTTTTCTCTTGATGAAAATAAAAGTGTTACATAGTCGACATATATGTCTGATTTGCTCCGTTGGGAACTTATGTCCATGGGAGTGGACAATCAATTTTGGAGGGGAGGGAAGTCAAGTTTTTTAAGGTTATTTTTTACATCAGTGATTTTTTAAAACACATATGGTGCAAAAATCATGCGTCTTCAATACCTATATCTATGCCGATAATCAGAAGGTTAACATGATTTTTACCACCAATAGTACCCATTTTGAAAACCAGTTAGATTACTCTGATTTCAAAAACAGACTTGAGCTGGATTTCGGTGGAGTAAGATCATTAACTTCGACAACCACTTTTAGCAATGTTTATTTAACTTTTTTTTTGCTAATTCTTATAATTAACTGATCCTAAATATAATTAACTGATCCTAAGAAGTTTGACAATGTATTAAAGACGTCTAGAAAACATTACCTGATTTGACTACTTCATTTTACCTCCAAAGATGTGGATGAACTGAATAGATGGCTTAACATCATTATAATTGATACAAAAATGGCTTTGATCTAACGCACCATGATATTTATTCTAATAAACTACTTGTGGGAGTTTCTGTAAATTCTAATTTGATTTCTATCATTTTTTTTTTCAAATCCTTTGTGCGTTTTGTGGAACTCTTCAAGAGACTATTTTAGGCTAAATCTTATTCCTAGTCATGATTAACAATATGGTCAATGAGATGTATATGGTGAAAGTATATGGAAAGTATACTTTCACCATATACATCTCATAAAAAAAAGTATATGGTGGTACGTTGATAACTCAAGCTGCGGAAATTAAGCCTAGTGGAAATTTGTAAAAAAGGTGACCTCAGCAGAGCCGCGGAAATCATTGAAAAAGTGAGTCAGGAGTCACCGTCTATACTAATAACTCCTAATAAAAATAAGAGTAACATTATATCGCTTTATTCATTTCTAATTTTAACACTACTTTCAATCCCCCAACCCTGAGAAACTAATTGTAATTCCAACTAAGTTGCTAGGAATAGCCACCACTTCTGATCTTAAGTGGGAGGCGCTCATTACAGCTTCGGTGAAGTGAACGATAGCTTAAAATTAACAACAAAATTTCGTGTTCCATCATCTCATCTTTTAAGAATTTACTGTACCTTTATTAGATGGCTTTTAAACTTTAGAACATGCTACCCGAGTATAGTATTTTGGTTTAACTTTGGAACAATCTAACCAATTGGAAGAAAAAAAATCCAAAAAGTACCCTCGTTATTATATCTCGTGGCACGAAGACCTCATATTCTGAATCGTTAGTTGAATTTAATTTAGTTTCACAGAAGAAAAGAAGGCTGAATCTGAGTGTAAAAGTTGTAAAATAAATTACCTAGATACCTATCCTACCCTCATATTTTTATCTCCAAGTTACCTCCAAAGGTTGTCACGGGGCAAGTCCCAAATCTGAAAGAAATAAACACGACGTATATGCGGTATGAATGTTACCCTTTAATAAAATGTGTATTTATTGTCTTTTTTTTATCTATGCATTGTATTAACTGATGATATTTATTTATGACATAAACCGTAATTCGGCAATGATTATGCAAGTAGTTTTTTAGAATAAAATGAATTATTTTAAAGACTGGTCGAAAGGACTGGCCGAATAATTTACATTTTTCTCTATTTTCTGGCGAAAACTTCATCAAGAGCCAAGGATACGAAACAGCAGTATTTTGAAATTATATAATTGTTTTCTAGCCATAGTTTATATTTGATCACAGTAAATTGCAGACAGGCAATTGTTCCTCTTTTCTCTTTCGGGAAAAGAAGGAGCAATTTGACATACTAAAAATGTGTGCGTATAGACTGTGTCTGTATAGACAATACGAAGTATTTAGGCACATAGATTTGTATTTATCTGGCAAAACTTGTTCTTGAACAAATGCCGCTTCCCCTACTCCACTATTGGAGCACTGGTCATACTGGTCAACTCCTCCTCGGAATGCTTTTCTTGAAATATGACAGTTAAGGGACAAAAAATATTTTTGTCTCCCCAAACTGTTATATTTTTGTCAAAAACAAAAGAGCTACTTCCCACTTACAGGTCCTTTTCATTATTTTAACATGCTCAAATGGGCGAGTTTAGCAAGCCCACCAGTAAAACATTGCTGACCAACAAGAAGCTAAATTTCATAGGAATTTTTTTTAGAAGGAGCAGCCAACAATAGCGTCTTCTTCATGATGGGCATTAACAAATTTAATATAAAGAAAAAAGAATAATAACAGGAATAAAAAAGATTTTTTTTTTCCTCTTTGATTTTTTACAATTTTTTTTGAAAAGTAATTTCTCCAAAAAATGTAATAAAACATTAACACAACCCCAATCTTACATAAGGAATGCCACAAGGGTCACCCACAGCGTTGGGAAAGGTGGATTGCCTAATACCACCTTGGAAAAGGAAAAGTTAGTTTAAAGTTCAGCATACCACCAAGACAGTGCAAGAGGAACAACTACCCCCATTATAACGCCAGAAGTACACCAGAAGTGCAAAATATTGCAAAAATCTCGGTTACAATAAATTTGACATATCACTGATAAAAATTGAAGTGGTGCTGTTGTGTAAAAAAACAAAACTTTGCAGCCAATATGACGAAATGAAAATACATAAGAAAAAAAACAACAAAAAAACGGTAAAATATTCCACATACGAAAGTGGAAAATAACAAAAAAATTTGTTTTCACTAATATAATTCTTTATGTTATGGCAGGCCAAAGTGGTTTAAGAAGTTATCTTTTTCACTAACAATAAATAAGTCCCAAAATATTTGGCTCCACGTCCAGAAGCCTTTGTCACACACAAAAAAAGTAAACTAAATTAAAGAAAACATATACGGAAAAGGAAAAAAAACTACAACCGTAGAAACTCTCTTGCTATTTAAATGATAAACGTTATCATAATGAACATAATTAAGATGTGAGAAGTTTTTATCGTTTGCGTTTTTGCTCCTCAAGAGAAGGGTGCACACCTGCTGCCTTTAGGTACCTTTTTAGGTAGATGATAGAAAAAGCTGGAAATAAACAGCTGGAATGACAAAATAAAAGTCAAACAAAAAGCAATTATCCATACTGTCCTGGAAAGATATAGCTCTAATCCAAAAAGATTGGTTAATCCTGAAGCTTATTGATGATTTATGACTTTTGGTGATTAATTATTAATAAGGATTTCATACGTATGATAGAACTTGCTGGCAATGAAAGGTTTTGTGAACTGCCAATATAACTTCAGCCCCCCACCCTTCATCACAGAATGGGATGCCCCCCCCTAGAGAAGAAGCTACGTACGCCCATGATGTCTTTGAGGATAACAAATCCCCCAGCCCCCAGGACAAGAGTTGTAAGTCATGCCCTGGAGGCATATAAGGTTTTATAGGAAGCGTGGTCATATAAACTTCGAAGGGAGCTCATTGGATTGGTAATCAGACACTCTGGTGCTCTTTCTAAGAGTCAAAGTGATTGGAGGGCAGCTACTCCCCCCCCCCCCACACACACACGCACACACGTCGTATTGTCCTGAAATGCATCTAATAGAAATTTTGAGATAGCCATTCTATTCAAAATAGTCTAAATATCATATAACAAGGCTTTTGGGATTGAAACAAACCCCAGAGATTGGGGGGGGGGGGGGCAAGGGGTGTAAGTTTTGCCCAGGGCGCATTTAAGGTTTTTATGGAAGGGGTGGTCGTTTAAATTTAGAAGAGGCTCATTTGATTGAAAATTGGAAGTTCTAGTTCCTTTTTCAGAGTCAATAGTGATTGAGGTCAAGTAGCCTGCCCCCCCCACCCGACTACCACGCTTTTTAGATATTGCATCTGAATGAAATTGTGTGATGGCAGTTTTGTTTTAAATAATCCAAAGAATATATAACAATGCTTCCAGGGTTGGCACCCCCTCCCCAGAGCCCTAGGGGAAGTGCTTTAATTTATGCCCAGGGTAAGGGCATATAATGTTTTTATGGTATGGGTGGTCGTATTAAATTCAAACGCTTCTCATTTGATTTTAAATTTGAAGTTATAGTGCCATTTTTAAGATTAAAAGTGATTTGAAAGAAACCTCCCCCCCCCCCCATGCCCATCATATCCCATAGCAAATACCCAAACAATGTTTCGAGACATCAATTTTTTCAGCATTGTTGGAAGGTTCAATAATTATGCGTAGCAATAGTAGTAGTAGCAGTATGCAAGTAGCACCTTTTTTCAACATCCCCTTCAACAAACCATGAAAATTTTAAATTAACAGCATCAACCGGTCCTGAAGCAATGGTGATACGTCGTCTTGACAATCTATATGGGCATAGTGTGTTTTGATTTATTTCAATACAGGTACATTATTGCCCAAAATAGTAGCACATAGTAGTAGCACCAGTAAATATAGTAGTAGCAGTAGGAGTAGAGTTAATAGTAGTAGTCTTAGTCTTAGTAGCAGTAGTAGTAGTAATAGTAATAGTAGCAGTAGTTGTAAAAGTTGAATCATTAGTATTATGATGCAAATATTGTCTTTTGGTTATATTAGTTCAACATCCCCAACAGCAAGCGTTGTAAGTTTTAATTTGACCCACGAAACTGTTCCTAAGATATTGCTGATATGCCCTTTTGACAACCTGCATACGAATGGCAGGTTGTCATCCGTACAACAAAAATATTCTATGAAAATTTCACCTTCATACATTTATGGGTTGTGGATTTTGAGCTAGCCAGAGGGCACTGTGGGAATTCAATTAATGCTTTTTCTGCGGTTACTGTAACTAACGACACTAATGGCATTAAGTAGAAACTTTTAGGGAACGTTTAGGTGGAGTTTCAATTAAACGAAAAACCTATATGCATGCAGGTATTAAAAGGGCATATAAACACTATAGGGCATATAAGGACATGGGCAGCGATGTTCTATCCCAGATAGTAGTTTCATCGATATTTTAAAGGAGCTAATTGGATTGAAAATTAAAAGTTCTAATGTCCTCTTAAGAGTCAAAAGTGATTGGAGGGCAATCAGCCCTCCTCTTTAGCTCATAATTTTCCAGACACTTCCAATCAAAATTTTAAGACAGCCATTATGTTCAGAATAGCTAAATGATCTAGTAACTATATCCTTAGGGTTATTTGGTAGGTCAACCCCTCACAGTTATATAATTTGCCCATTATGCTTAAAAACTAAATGTTGCTTTGAAATTAAATCAAAAGACACTGTTTGTATGCCGGGTGCCAATAAGACATCTCAGCAATATGCCAAGAACGACAAAGTTGAAATTTTCGGGGCTACTTCTTTTACTACTTCTGATCTTAAAATTTTACTAAATCAAAAGAGTGTAAGTGTATCCAGGCTGTAAAAGAGCATAAATATATTTTTTTGGGAATGGTGTTAACTTTAATTTATCAGTTCAACTAAATTAAACACTACTAATTGTGTCATGATTTTCAAAAGAGTTAAAAATTGCTGAATAAGTTTCTCCAGCATATAAATAGCAGGTAAAAAACCAACAAAGAGAAAAATCTAAAAAAAAAAAAAAAAAAAAACAAACGAGACTGTGGCCAGTGGAGAGAAAAGAAAACACAAATGCAAAAAAAACGCGGATATTTCACCTTTGTCAAAACAAGGCTTATTCAGAACTAAATAAACAAAAGAATAACAGAAAAAAAAAAAAAAAAAAAAACAAGATAAAACTAAAAACCAATAAAACCACCACCAAAAAAAACAACAAAAATGTTCAATTGGCGCAAACTGATCCACGTAGGGAAAAGATGCAGTGTCCTCACTGAAGTAACTCTATAATAGCATCTTTTCCCTACGTGGATCAGTTTGCGCCAATTGCACATTTTTTTTTTTTTTTTTTTGTGGTGGTTTTATTGGTTTTTAGTTTTATCTTTTTTTTGTCTTTTTTTATCCTGTTGTTCTTGTGTTTCTTTCGTGCTGAAGACACCTTGTTTTGATCCAGGCGAAATATCCGCGTTGTTTTGCATCTGTTCTTTTCTCTCCACTGGCCACAGTCTTGTTTTTTTTTTTTTTTTTTGGAGATTTTTCTCTTTGTTGGTTTTTGTCATGGCTGGCCAGTTCGGCTTAAGATCTTTCAAATAGCAGGTCAAACTATAAATTCTTAAAGGAAAACCGGAAAGATTCAAACTACTATTTTCTTTTTCCCTGAATAAAGGCTAAGTCAATATAAAAAAAACAGAAATTAATTAAAAAAAAAACTTTCCACAAAATAAGTTTTTCAAAAAAAAAGTACAGAACTCCATTAAATCAAAAATGAACAAAATAGAATCAAATAATCTACCAAGCTTACAACTTCCATAAACCAGTATAAATAAATGAATGCCGCCCAAAGGAAACAGAAATTAAAATAAATAACAGAGTCAAACTCAAAACGAGCAGAAATTAATATGAGTAGGGTTCAAAACCCTTACGCTTTCTAAAAGTTAGAATATAATTTGTACTTAACTGAAAAAAATTCTTTAGAAAATGATTGAGACAAAAACTTTGGAAAGTGTTGAAAAAATTATGTCAAGTTAAGTGTAAGTGATAGTTACTAGGGTGGATTGTCACTAGAGATAAATCACTATGGGTGGCAACCCTGAACGAAAGGGGCTTTTTGGGGAACCAACTTTTTTTTCAAGAAGACAGATTTTTGAGGAAATTCCCAAAAATTCAGGGATAGTGGAAGCACTGGTATTTTCAGGAAAAATCTGCCAGCAAATTTTACTAGGCCATGATAACTGCCAAGTAGCATTGCTACTATGCTACCCCACTTTTTGCATTGCAGAGCATAACTTGTGTTTTGACGGCTTTTGTTTGAGCAAAAATTATTTTTAAATGTAAAAATGGTGTTTTCAGACAAAATCTAGCAACAAATTTGAAACTGCCAAGTAGCATTGCTACTTTGCTACCCCACTTTTTGCACGGCGGGTCAACAGTCTTACAATTTCAGCTAAAGATGATTCTAAGCTCAAAGTTATAAAACAATCTCTATTTTACACTTTTAGAGGAACATATCATCCATCAAATTGATTACAGTTTCCCCAGTATCTCATCTTGTGCTAAATCTTGTCTGGGATTAGATTTAGACAATATTTTTTTCCAAAACTTCTCTAACTGTTTGAAGTACCTTAACAGTCTTAGAAACTAAACTGGCATTTTCAAATTGGACAAAACAGTAAAAAAATCAAAAATTTTTGGCTTGTCAATTTAATTCAGATTTCTATCATCAATTGATGGATTGTATTTAGTTTATTGTTGTTAGTTGACAATTCTGTGATATTGCTGAACAATTATACATGTTTTGCAGATATTGCAGACAATTATGCAGATATTGCAGACAATTCATACATATTGCTGGCTGAGCTTGGTTGCATGATTTCTAAGCAAGGACATCCAGCCCATTTGTCTTAAATGTAGTTTGCTATGTTTTAGAGCAAATAGACACCTTACCTGTTGGGGATTGGGCCCTGCTTATAGATTTCATATTCAGGTTGATAGTTTTCTCCCATTCTTGGTGGACAATATTCTTCAGGGGAAGCTCTAGCACCAGGAATCTGCAATGATTCCTTTGCTTGCGGGGTCCTCCTCTTGGGTTCTAAAAAATGTCTATATCTAATGTCTATATCTAAAGATGTCTATATCTCTATATCTCTATAATGTCTATATCTAAAGACGTCTATAAAAATGTCTATATCTAAAGACGTATTCTACAAATCAAAATCATAATGCATTACAAGACTTTTTCCTCTTCTTTAATTGTATTATTGAACTGCAAAGTATACTATGCAAAATCTAAGCCATTCTTATACAGTTTTTCTATCTTTGACCTTTATACCCCTCCATTGAAGCTTCAAGCTATTATCATTATAACTAAGAATAGCCACAATTTCAGGAAAAAGGCATCAGATCTTTTCTGGCAAAAAGAAGATACGACAGGGTCTAAAACATAAAAAAGTTTTTTTTAAATATCACAGTTTTCTTAATTTTTTCAAGGGGGGGGGATTCTCGAAACCAATCTTACCCTCCACCTTTGTGCAGATATGAGTTATAAATTAATTCACCAATTAATTACAATATAACAAAAATTTAAGAGCCCATATTCAAAAAAGAATGTTTGATAGACACAATAATTGTAGTCTCTCAGTTACTATTAAATTATAACGGAAATTTAAAAGCCCATATTCAGAAAGAAATTGTTTTTATAGACATGACAAGCCAGAAGGATATTTTTTTCCTCTCCCTCTCTCTCACCATCTAACACCCTTTATTCCTGAATTAAAATTATGAGAGGGAATTCATTTGGGTTAAAGAATACATTTCCCCAAAAATGCAAAATTTAAGCTGAAAGTAATAGGCTGGCAGAAACAGGTTTGGAAACAATTTTGTTTCGTTTATAGCTGTATTACTTGGTTTAAAATGCTGTCTATCTGATTTCAGTCTCTTGTTAACATAATGATAAAGTGTTGTTTTTTTTTACAAAGGTGGTGGATCCAGGGGAGACCCCGGTCCATCAAGAGTTTATGTGGCATCCTCATTCCTTATTTTATTTATGTTTTTTGCTCTTTTAAAAAATAAATTTGTCAGTTATTGGGACCCTTATCACATTGCCACCCCCCCGTAATTTTACTTATTGGTGCCCTTGTCATATGTCCCCCCCCCCAGGATTTTGCTCTAGATCTGCCCCTGGTACAGGTAATTATAACTTTCAAATGGTTAAATATTAGCCGAAATAAAATTATATTAGTTCTGTGAGCTGTGAAAGTTAGAAGCAAAACACAAGCAGGATTGGCATATGACAAACAAGAAAAAAATTGAATAGCCAAGAAAAATGAGGGTTTTGAAGCAACTTAAAAGAGCAAAAGAAAGACTGAATAAAAAACACAAGCCAGAATAAATCAAAGACTATTTGTCAATTAGATTGGCAAGAATTCTCTCATAATCACGAGTAACAACCATAATTTATATTAATAAACGAACTCTAGCCCATAGTAACCTAAATATTAAAATAAAATGCAATTTTCAACAAAAACTGAATCAAATATGCATGATGATGAAACACAATTATCTTTTGACAAGATAATATAAACAAGTATTTTTTGAAAAGTTGCTTCTCTGGGATACAGTGCCATACTTGAGTGACTTCACTGCCTGATTCTCTGTGGTTTGTTCTTTAATATTCCAACTTAAAAATTGCCCTTAAAAATTATTTTCCACAATCAAACTGTAATATCTGGAAAGGTGAACAAGACATGGTCAGTCTAAATGTTTAGCAGCTTGGTGAGCTCTCTTTGGCTTTAAAGGGAACACATTAAAAAAAAGGCTAAATATATCAGTCACAATTAACAAGTATTTATAAGATTTCTTATATTTCACAAAGTCTTCTTCCAATACGAAAAGATTTGCTTGAGTTGTTTCCCCTGGGAAATATGAGAGGGTCTTTTGAAAATGTTTAGGGCAAATTCTATGATTTCTGTGTAACATGGTAACTCTTTTCTTTTTCCAAAAACTCTTTGGCATTTTTAAAATAAAACACTGGACTATTTGCAAGAATACTAGAAAAAAGCTAATTCCCAGAAAAACAACCTGGTTTTGTGACAGATGGCTCTTAATTGCTCTTGACCCATGGTCTTAAAAGAGAACCTTCAGGTGTCTTGTTTCGATCTTGACTGATACTGAAAACTATTGTCTATAGAAATGTAAAAAAAAGTGTTGTTATTTTACTCAAAATGATCTATTGGATTTCTATTCTTTCCCAACTAGGCTTTCCCAACTGTGGACTAAATGAAATCATATGGCTTTGTGATACTTGCAGCAGAACCAGATGCTTCTATCTCACCTAAACAATATGCTTCTAAACAATATGCAAGATGCATCTAACAAGATGCATCTAAACAATAATACTGAATGAGGGTCTCCCATGATGGCCAGTTTTTTGCCAATTCTTTGGCAGACTTTAGTCACTGCTTGTCGCATTTGTAGCCAAATATACAGAAACTTCCAGCAGGCTCCAAATCTTGCCTATGCAGAGCAAGTAACCACTAATCTTAAATTGCATTTTTTTTTTCTTCTTCTATACCATGTTGATAAGGGTTCACCAAGAAGTATTTGTTTAATGAGGTGTTTGGTGGGGCAACACAAAACGAGTCCAAGCCAGCAGAGCTTGATGATGCTTGAGAATTTGTTGATGCTGAAACAATAGCACCCCATATCACTGTTTGAAGCATGATCTGATGTCCAGAAGCATAAAACTGACCATAGACAATGGTGGTCAAAAACCTCTAGACCACTTGGTAAAGGACCTGTACCTATTTGGAACTCTTATTTATTTCCTCTAGAGCACGTCTGTAAGCTGCTTTGACAGGTCACAATTCAACACCATAGAGTAGGACTGTCCTAACCATTGACTTATATTAGTTAAAAAAAAAATTTCCGAAAAATAATTTTTACAAAGAAAAGTAAAGGCCATTTCAAACTTAAGCTCAGCAGATATAAATACCTGTTAAAATTCAAACTCAAAACGACCAGAAATTACTATTAAAGGGTAAATGAACCGAAAACGAACAGAAATTAAATAAACAATCATAGCAAAAACATACAACAAGTAATAATATAAATGAATAAATAGATCTTAAAGCGAGTAATGCTTAGATTGAATATGAAAATCATGCTTAAAACAAAACAAAATATTTTGCTATTGAAGTATAAAGGAAACTTAAAACAAACAGAAATCAAATGAACAATGAATTCAAACAAACATACATTAGATATTAATGTAAATGAATTAATAAATTCTAAAAAGAGTGAAACTTAAATTGAATATGCAAATCAAGCTTAAAACAAACAAAAATCACTAAAAACAAGAGTTTCGAGAAGGAGGTATCGCCTCCTTCTCTCACTGTAAAAGTCTACAACCTGAAAACTATTTTTATTACAAATATTTTCTTTTGTACTTAATATTGAAGATAAACATTAAAATTATTGTAACATTTTGAACTAATGAGCTTTCAGTAATTAATATCATTATACATAAAATATTCAGTTTAATTTATTAGTTCTTTCTAGAGTTGTTCGAGAGGAATATAGTTTCACTACAAACAAGAGTTTGGATACTGTCCTCTTCCTTAACTGTAGAAACCAAAAGCCTACTGCATCATTGGCAATTCACTGAAAACGAATTATATTGCAAATATTTTCTTTTCCAGTTTTTACAGCATTGGAAATGAAAATAAAATTACCGTGAAATAAAGTCTTGAACTGATAGATATTTCAACAATTAATGTCATTATATATCAAATATTCAATTTGATTTTGTTTATACTTTCCAAGACTCTTCAAGACATATATAGTTTTCAGTGAAGCGCCAATGACGCAGTAGGTTTTAGACTTTCACAGTGAGAGAACGAGGCGATACCCAAACTCTTGTTTGTAGTAATTTTTTTTCGTTTCAAGTTTGATTTGCATATTCAATTTAAGTTTTACTCGTTTTAGAATTTATTAATTCTTTTACATTAGTATCTATTGTATGTTTGTTTGCACTGATTGTTTATTTAATTTCTATTTGTTTTAAGTTTCATTTATACCTCAATAGCAAAATATTTTTTTTCGTTTTAAGCTTGATATTCATATTCAATCTAAGCATTGCTCACTTTAAGATCTATTTATTCATTTATATTATTATTTGTTTTATGTTTTTTGCTATGATTGTTTATTTAATTTATGTTGGTTTTGGGTTTCATTTATTCTTTAATTGTAATTTCTGGTCGTTTATAGTTTGAATTCTAACAGGTATTTATATCTGCTGAGCTTAAGTTTAAAATGACCTTTACTTTTCTTTGAAAAACTCATTTTTCGGGAAGTTTTTGTTTGTATTATTGTAAAAGTTTCAAGGTTTAAAAATCCCTTATTTCAACATCAAACTTTAAAAAAAAATCAAATGGTCATCAAAGTATCAAAACTAGTATCAAAGTAAGAATATCAAAGTGAAAAAATGGGTTTGTGTCAACCTTGGAGTTTTTATTATCTGATGTTTAAACTATTTTTAACAAAATGGCTATCTCAAAATTTTTATTGGGTGGATTTGGGGGAAAAAGGGCGTGGAGGGAGGGGGGCTAATTGCCCTTCAATCTCTTTAGACTCTTAGAAGTGAACAAGAACTTTCTATTTTCAATCAAATGAGCCCTCTGAAGTTTATATGAGCATCCCTTCTATAAGAACCATTTATACCCCCAGAGTATAACTTACAACGCCTGTCCCTGAGCCCGGGGGGGGGGGTGTAGACCCCGGAGTTTTAATATCTGATGTTTGAACTATTTTTAGCAAAATAATAACCTCAAATTTTTATCGGATTGGTTTATCCATCTGATAAACCCAAAGGCGTGGAGGGCGGGAGGGGTTACTTGCCCTCCAATCTTTTTTCACTCTGACTAGAACTAGTGACTATGAACTAGAACTTTTAATTTCCATTCAAATGAGCCCTCTCTGAAGTTTATACGAGCATCCCTTTCACAAGAATCATATACGGCCCCAGGACATAGCTTACAATGCCTGCCCCCCGGGCCCGGAGGGGCTGCGTCGACACCAGAATTTTTGTTATCTGACCTTTGAACTATTTTAAACAAAATGGTCATATCAAAACTTTTATCGGGATCATAAGAACCATATACGGCCCCAGGACATAGCTTACAATGCCTGCCCTCCGGGCCCTGGGGGGTTGTGTTGACACCGGAGTTTTTGTTATGTGACCTTTGAACTATTTAAAAAATGGCTATCCCAAAATTCGTATTGGATGGGTTTGGGAAAACGGGCGGGGGGGGGGGGGGCGCTAGGGGCCCTCCGATCTCTTTTGACTCATAAAAATTGAACTAGAACTTTCAATTTCAATTCAAATTAGCCCTCTCTGAAGTTTATACGAGCATCCCTTCTATACGAACCATATATCCTCCCAGGGCATAACTTGCAACGCCTGCCCCCGGGCACTAGGTGGTTGTGTCAACACCGGAGATTTGTATCTGACCTTTGAACTATTTTTAACAAAATGGCCATCTCAAAATTTTTATCGGATACTTTTGGGGGGAAATGGGTATGGGAGATAGTTGTCCTCTGATCTCTTTTGACTCTTAAAAACAGAACTAGAACTTTCAATTTCCAATCAAATGAGCCTCTCTGAAGTTTATACAAGCATCCCGTCCATAACAGCTATATATGCCCCCCAGGCATAACTTACAACGCCTACCCCGGGCCCTAAAGGATTGAGTCGACCCCAGACTTTTCGTTATATGATCTTTAAACCATTTTGAAAGAAATGGCTCGCTCAAAGCTCTTATCAGATGGGTTTGAGGAAAATAGAGCGTGGAGAAGGGGGGGGGGGTAGATGCCTTCCGATCTTTTTTTAGTCTTAAAAAGTGCACGAGAATTTTCAATTTCCAATCATATGAGCCCTCTTCGAAGTTTATACGAGCATCCCTTCCCTAAGAACTTTATATGACCCCAGAGCATTACTTGCAACGCCTGCCTCCTGGCCCTGGGGGGTTGTGTCGACCCCGGAGTTTTCATTACATGACCTTTGAACTATTTCTAAAAAAATGGCTATCTCAAAGTTCTTATTGGATGGGTTTGAGGAAAAACGAGCATGGAGGGGGCGGGGCTAGTTGCCCCCCCCCCCGATAACTTTTGACTCTTTAAAAGTAAATTAGATTGCCCCCCCCCCAATAACTTTTGACTCTTTAAAAGTGAACTAGAATTTTCAATTTCCAATCAAATGAGCCCTCTCCAAAGTTTATATGAGCATACTTTCTTAAGAACCATATATGCCCCTAGAGCAATACTTAAAACACCTGCCCCAGGCCCTGGGGGGTTGCGTCAACATATGACTTTTTCTTATCTGACCTTTGAACTATTTTTAACGAAATGGCCATGCGTAAAGGATTTTTTTTATATGATCTTTGAACTATTTTTAACAAAATGGCTACCTTAAATTTTTTATCAGATTTATTTGGGGGAAAAAAGCTTGGGGGGCTAGTTGCCCTCCGATCACTTTTGACTCTTAAAAAGGGCACTAGAACTCTTGATTTCCAATCGAATAAGCACCCTTTGAAGTTTATGCAACGACCCCTTCTATATGAAGTGCCTCTGGGAAAAAAAATTAATGGAGTATGGGGGGAGGCTAGCTGCCCTCCAGTCACTTTTAACTCTTAAAAAGTGAATTACAACTTTCAATTTTCAATCAAATGAGCCTTCTATGAAGTTTATACAAGTTTCCCTTCCATAACAACCGTATATACCCCCTGTGTATAACTTACAATGGCTACCCCGGGCCCTGGGGGGGGGGGCTATATCCACCCCGGAGTTTTTGTTATCTGAACTTTGAACTATTTTTAACACAAAGTCTGTCTCAAAATTTTTATCTGATGCATTTAGGGCATGGAAGGGGGGGGGGCTAATTGCCCTCCAATCTCTTTTGACTCTTAAAAAGAAAACGAGAACTTTCAATTTCCAATCAAATAAGCCCTCTCCAAGTTTATACAAGCATCTCTTCGACAAGAACCATATTTACCCCAGAGCATTACTTACCACGCCTGCCTCCGGATCTGGGGGGTTGCGCTGACGCAGGAGTTTTTCTTATCCGACCTTTGAACCATTTTTAATGAAATGGCTATTTAAAAAATTTTATCGGATAAGCTTGGGGAAAAATGGGTATGTGGAGGGGGGGGGGGAGCTAGTTGCCCTTGGATACCTTTTGACTCTAAAAAAGTGAACTAGAACTTTCAATTTCCAATAAAATGAACCCTCTCTGAAGTTTATACAAGCATCCCTGTCATAAGAACCATATACACCCTCGGGACAACACTAACAATGCCTAAAGCCCAGGCTCTTAGGGGTTGTGTTGACACTGGAGTTTCTGTTATCTAATTTTTGAACAATTTTTTAAAAACTGGCTATCTCAAAATTTGTAGCAGAAGGGTTTGGGGGAAAAAGACTTGGGGGGGGGCTAGTTGCCCTTAAGCCTCTTGACTCTTTTATTTTTAAGTTTATACAAGCTATGGGGAGGGGGGGGAGCTAGTTGCCCTTGGATATCTTTTAACTCTAAAAAAGTGAACTAGAACTTTCAATTTCCAATAAAATGAACCCTCTCTGAAGTTTATACAAGCATCCCTGTCATAAGAACCATATACACCCTCGGGACAACACTAACAATGCCTAAAGCCCAGGCTCTTAGGGGTTGTGTTGACACTGGAGTTTCTGTTATCTAATTTTTGAGCAATTTTTAAAAAACTGGCTATCTCAAAATTTGTAGCGGATGGGTTTAGGGAAAAAAAGACGTGGGGGGGGGGGGCGAGTTGCCCTTAAATCTCTTGACTCTTTTATTTTTAAGTTTATACAAGCCTCCCTTTCATAAGAACCATACATGCCTTTAGGACATAAATTAGAACGCCTTCCCCTGGGCCGTAGGGGGTTGTATTGACACCAGAGTTTTTCTTATCCGACCTTTGAACTATTTTTAACAAAATGTCTATCTCAAAATTTCCATCAGATGGGTTTGGAAAAAGAAGGCGTAGGGAGGGGGGCTAGTTGATCTCGGATCTCTTTTGACTGTTAAGAAGTGAACTCGAACTTTCAATTTCCAATTAAATAAGCCCTCTATGAAGTTTATACGAGTATCCCTTTCATAAGAACCATATATGCCCCAGGGCATAACTTACAACGCCAACCCCCAGGCCCTGGGGGTTGTGTTGACATTTGAGTTTTTGTTATCTGACTTTTGAACAATTTTTAACTTAATGGCTATCTCAAAATTTTTATTGGATACATTTGGAGAAATAGGGGCATAAGGAGGGGGGCTTATTGCCCTCCAATCTCTTTTGACTCTGAAAAACTGAACTAGAACTTTCAATTTCCAATCAAATGAGCCCTCTCTTAAGTTTTTACAAGCATCCCTTCCATAAGAACCATGTATTGCCCCAGGGTATAATAACGCCTGCCCTCAGGCCAAGGGGCTGTGTCGACCCCAGAGTTTTCTTTATATGGTCTTTGAACTATTAAATTTTTTTTTTATTTCAAATCTCTTATTGGATGGGTTTGAGGAAAATGGGCGTGGAGGGGGATAGGAGCCCTCCAATGTCTTTTGACTCTTAAAAAGTGAACTAGAACTTTCAATTTCCAATCAAATTAGCCTTCTCTGAAGTTTATACAAGCATCTATTCCATAAAAACTATATATGCCCCCAGGGTATAACTTACAACCCCATCCCCTGGGCCCCGGGGGGTTGTGTTGACACTGGAGTTTTTGTTATATGATCTTTGAACTATTTTTAACAAAATAGCTATCTCATAATTTTTATTGGATGTATTAGGGAAGAAAGGGCGTGGGAGAGGGGCTGGTTACCCTCCAATGTCTTTTGATGCTTAAAAAGTAAACTAAAACTTTCAACTTCCAATCAAATGAGCCCTCTCTGAAGTTTATACAAGCAATTCTTCCATAAGAAACATATATGCCCCCAGGGCATAACTTATAACCCTTGCCCTGAACACTGCTGGGGGAGTATCGTGTTCAAAGATATAATTTCCAGAGCTTTAAACTATGTTGAACAAAATGGTTATCTCAAAATTTTGATTGGATGTGTTTGGGGAAATGGTGGGCGTGGAAGGGGTGTTAGTTGCCTTCCAATCACTTTTGACTATTATAAAGGGCACTACCCATTTAAATTTCCAATCAAATGAGCCCTTTTTGAAGTTTCTATGACAATGCTTTCTATATAAACATTATATACCCCCAGGACATAACTTACAACCCTTGTCCTGAGGACTGTGGGGGGGGGGGGGGGGGTGTTATCCTCAAAGAATTAATTTCCAGAATTTTCAACTACGTTGAACAAAATGACTATCTCAAAATTCTGATTGGATGTGTTTGGGGAAAAGGTGGGCGTGAGAGGGGAGTTAGTTGCCCTCCAATCACTTTTGACTATTAAAAGAGGGACTAGCCCTTTGAGTTTCCAATCAAATTAGCCCTTTTTGAAGTTCTACAACAAAGCTTTCTATAAAAACCTTATATGCCCCCAGGGCATAACTTACAACCCGTGCCTGAGGGCTGTGGGGGGAGTATTCTCCTCAAAGACATAATTTCTATGTGGAAATCAACTATGTAACACAAAAATGACTGTCTCAAAATTTTGATTGGATGTGAATGGGGAAATGGTGGGCATGGAAGGGGTGTTAGTTGCCTTCCTATCACTTTTGACCCTTAAAAATGGCACTAGAACTCTCGATTTCCAATTGAATGAGCCCCCTTTGAAGTTTCTACAATAACCCCTTCTATATGAAGTGCCTCTGGGAAAAAAAAAATAATAATAATAAAACATTGGAGCTGTATGGCCTATACTATAGGCAACGCTATAGCATTGCCTCTGATATGGTTATATTTGTTCACAAGCTGAATTCTTGATGGATACTAATATATTTACAAAGCTGAGCAAAAACTGCTTGAGCTCCAAATATTCTTCTGTTGACATCTTGACCATATCCCCCCTTCAAATCTGCTTCAGATCCCAGATAAACAAAACTGTCAACTTTTCAAATGGAGAAAATTTAAGGGTTCTGTAGTGATGTTCAAATCAAGAGCTTTTATTTTCTTTGTGTTTATTTATAGGCTGAGGAATGTGCCACTTTGTCAAACATTTGCTGAACTGAGTTTGGATCTGGTGCAAGAAGGATTATGCTGTCTGCGTATTCAAGGTCTGTCAGTGGACATTTCTACCAACTACTATTCCTTCAAGTAGGATCCAATTGATACAATAAATAAAGAGGACTTGTGAGAATATACAGCCTTGCTTCATCTCCACTCCACATTGAACAGTGATTACTCTTCCCTGTGGACTCTAACCCAGAATACACATCCTTTGTAATGAGTTACCAAGATGTCAACAAATTCTTGTAGCATGCCATCTTCATCTTCATTGAGAATCTTTGTTCAATTGAATCAAAGGTGGCAAGATAGTCTATAAATATGTTGATAAGAGGGTGTGTACCTTCTGCATTTTTTACATGATCAAGCAGAGGACAAAAATCTGATCCAAGAAGCCTCTGCCAGACCAGAATCCACACTGGTTTTCCTGTGTTAACTTATTTCTTGCTGTTTGGATTCTACATAGTAGAATGGCAGCAAATAATTTGGTTGGGAAGTCTATGAGCAATATCCCTCAATGATTAACATGCTCTGTCTTTTCCTTTTTTTGTAAATGGGGAGGATGACTGACATTTCCAGTCCTTTGAGAAATTCTTGGTTTTTCATATTTCTGTAAATAAAAGAAGCAACTGGTTTGCAAATAAGAGGGGGGGGGGGGGGCTTTGTAAATCTTAGGCGGGATACCATCCCCAGCACAAGATTTGTGGCATTTAAGGTTTTGGATGATGTTGACATTTTCATCAAGGGCTGGCAGAGTATGGTATGGTACATTTTCATCAAGGATGTATATTGTATGGCTCCTTCAAGACCAAGGGTGGCATGTTTTCTACTTTTATAGTCATGCTTACATTGGGGATTAGAAGTTTGCGAAAATGTATTTTTCATTGCTCAATTTTTTCAGTACAATTTGTTATGGTATTGCCTTGTTTATCTTTGATAGAGTCAGGTACAGAGGACTTCTCTCTAGCAGTTGCCTTTAAAATTTGATGTGTACATCTGGAATCATAGTTTTGCACTGAGTTTTCTAAGTTTATGAGCAAATTCTTTCCAGTGGTAGATATGGCTTTTTCTTATGCTTTATTTGATGTGCTTTCTTAGTTCAGCTTTTGACTGCTTGCTAAGGCGGCTTGAAATACACCTCTGTTTAATCAACTCTAAAGATCATTTGGAAATCCAACTCTATTTAGAGGGACAGGAGTAGCCAGGCATATTGGAAGCAACTTCAGTGGTTGTGGTCTGTCATCACAGTTCTTTGGCATCTTTTACATCCGTGGGTAGGGCATTGTACCTGATTTGGAGCTGAAGGCAAAACTAATGTTTTATGTGATTAATTAAAAAAAACTTTTTCCACAAAATAACTTCTTCCAAAAAAAGTAAAGAACTCCATTAAACCAAAAATGAACAAATATAATCAAATCATCTATCAAGTCTAGAACTAACGCAAATCACCGTCCCCAAATGAATGAAACTCAAAACGGACAGAAATGAAAATCAAAAACAGAGTGAAACTTAAAACGAAGAGTAATTAATATGAGCAGGGTTTTAAACCCCTAAGCTTTCTAAAAGCCAGAATATAATTTGTACTTAACTGAAAAAATCAAATGGGTTTACTGAAAAAAATGTGCATTGTCAGCTTAATATACATATGCTCAAGTTTTATCGTTAAAATCGTAATTAATTTTAGATACCTTAAAGATATAAAAGTAAAAAGATTTGAAAGAATTTTTTTCA